>NC_058021.1:24949623-25173875 GCF_019176455.1 Solea senegalensis
GGAGAGAAACAAACCTCACAGACAAGGTCAAAGACTGCACCTCTTTACCACAGCAGCCGATTGGCAGCTGAAAGTTGATCTGAGCAAGTGGCTGCGCTTTCCAGAGAACATCACCTCAACAACATGGTGTCCAGGCATGGTTATCTTTTCTAATTCCATCAAACAGGTGAGCATGGTGGAACTCACTGTACCTCGGGAAGAGGACGCTCAAGGAGTGGAAACTTGCCAAGTATCCGAGTTGCCGATCGAATCGGGAGGAAGTCGGGACTTTGCAGGCCGGTCTCTCTGCAGAGTCCTGACTGAGCGAGGAGTAGTGGGAGTGGCTAAGAAGAGGGCTGTCAAATTGATTGGAGATGCCACAGAGAGAGCCACTAGGTGGTGTATGATGTTTTAACAGACAGAAGATGTTTCCCAGCGCTTCTGTAGGAAGTATTTTAATAGTTAATAGGTAGGTATTAAATGACATTTAAACTGAACCTTCATTGCGTGTATTATTCAAAAAATTAGACATACAGATGTATTTTAGACAATCAGTCCTCCTGTAACTGTTGCCACTCCAGACAGTTTATGTAATAGCAACGAGGTGCACAATAAAAAAAGCAGATGTGTTCCATACTGCACCTGCTGATTTGCCACTTTATATTTTGATGCCCTCTCAAACATTTACCTAGCCTGTGCTGCCATCATAAGAACATAGCCAGGGTTATTTATTTCTACATTTATTTGTAATTCAGGGACTCTTTCTATGTCAGACTGGAGAAATAAAGCACGTACGGTACATAAAGAGAAACACAAACACACACACAAGATACACAGATGGAATCTGAGAAATCTTGAGGAGAAACAGGTTTGCAGTGAATCAGAATGGAAAAAAGAAAGGTTGAGATCCCTCTATCCCACCATCTGGTAGAAATGATAATAACACAACAGTTTTTGGGTCGTGCGGGAGACTGAGACAGACTCGGGGTAAAGGGGCGACACACCTGCTTTATGAAGACGATTTTTCAACTTCTGACAGCTGCAGCTGACTTCAGACTATGTGGTTCAATTTCTCTTTATTTTCTGAAACATAGACGCTGAATCCAAACGGTGCTAACGCTACAGGCTTCACAGTAGTTCATATAGGTTTGGGAGCGTGTGTGCATGTCTTTGCACTGCCCTCCACCCAGAGACTTACAGTCAATCCCACTTTGGCAGAGTAATGGCCCAGGTCTCTATTGAAGTTACCCTTCATTAGCAGGATAACAACGCTAAAGAGGGGATAGTTTGGATGAAAGTGTTATGCTGTGATTCACAGGGGCTGACTCCTTTATAAAGTCCTATATGAGACGGAAAGGGTCTAATGGTTCAAATTGCTGGAAAATTATAGCTGCGATTCAAACTTCAAAAGACTTTGATTTTCCCTTGGCCTTTCTGCTTAGATGTGTTGAACTCTCTTTAGTTTGAGGCTCTGCATCCCAGATACACTTTCAACCCTAATTTCAGCCCTTTGAGTTTTCTCATCTTGACCTCTAAATCTAAACAAGCTGCCAACTTTTGTTTGATGCGCTGCATGTGTAATTTACCTTCGTCCTTTGAAGGGCACCACAGGTTTGTCAGAGTTTGTGACTGCATATAGGTACAGTATGTGTGCCATATTCATTTATCACATGGTGTTTACTTGAACTTAGCTCTGTCGTCACCCACAATGTGTGAGTGGAAGGCAACAGGAGCTATTGCGGTGTCCTTGAGCAAAGAACCAACGATAAACTATGGCTGGCCATTGCACTCTGGCTCCCTGTTTTGTAGAGAGTCAAAGAAAAGCCATATTTGAACAGAAGATTCATAAAAGAGCCAATCACTGCAGGATACTCCAAACACCTCTGGATGGTAAGTGGAGAAACAGTGTGATCAAATCTATACTGGAAAGTGTTCCTTGTGTATTTTGAAGGATAAATGAGGAGGAGTGTTGTCAGCAGTCTCCTGACATATCGCACAACACAGTGTTACACAGACAATAGACAAATGGGACCCTTTTCCTTATCCTAACCTAATCCTAACCCAGTGTTTCCCAGTCCTGGTCCTCGGGAACCCCTGTCCTGCATGTTTAAGATGTTGCCCTGCTCCAACACACCTGCTACAAATGGTCAGCTCGTCATCAAATTGAAAAAACTGTTAAATGTAAACAAATGTATGTCACAGACACTGAGCTCCACATGACTTGCTTGTGTATTTCTCACTATAGATGTATTTAGTTTGTGTGTTTACACATACGAAAGGGATTTATTTTCTGTCAAGACAGACAGAGCCAACTACATCATCACTGCGCTAGTAAAGCTGACTGAAAACACAAATACGTGCCCACGACAAGTTTCAGAAGTGAATTCTACTGCTCATAACTGCTGGTCTGCAGTTTGATGGAATAAATGCATCTCGCCCCTGTGCGCCCCTGCGCTGCAGCTGTTTACACACAAAAACTCCCTTGCAATGCTATCAGATCTGACAGCACTCCTTGACAGAAAAAAAACACCAAACCATAAGCACATGAGCTTTAGGATAAAGCTCAAGACAAAAAAAAATATTCTAGAATTACACATGAAAGTTGACTATCCACAAAAATACTTATTTCCAGGCAAGGTTTCAAAGAATTAACTGTGCAGATTAGAAATAGTCTTGCTTCCCTCAAGCACCTTTAAGGCTAACGGGGTGCACATCAAGTCTTACCCCCCGCTGCAAATGTCCTGCCACAAAGACACAAGGTTTCAACCAGCGAGACATGACGTAACACCCTTGCAAGTGAATCTTGTGTGGTTTCAGTGCTGTTAGAAACCGGGAATGCACCTGTAAGTGAGTGTGGGCGGTTATGTGAGAGGTGATCGTCAGTAAAGGGAGCGCAGAGCGCGGTGTTAGATTAAGAGAAGCATACGAAAGAAAAAATCATAAAGCAGGACAACAGAGGGCGAAAGAAACGGAAGGAAAAACAAGTTCATTAACAAGAAAGGATTAAAGTGAGAGCCCGGCTCACATCCTTAAACACGCCACAGCCCTCCTTCCACCGTATGATCACACCGTCTCTTAAGCTCCATGACTCCCTCCTCCTCGTTTTCTCCCATCTGTCCATCTCAACATCTTCATCGCTCTCGACGTGTTACCATCTCTCCCTTTCATCTTTCATTGTGCCTTTCTCTGCTGCTGTTTTAATCCTCACATCTGTTCTCTTTCCAAAAACCAATTAAATGTTGTTTGCAATTACCCTCTTTGCTTTGCATCTCTTGGCCTCAGAGAGCCACATGTGTGCATGTGTGTGTGTTTGTAACACTTGAGGGGGAAAAGGAGCTCTTATTCTCTGGAATTTAGATGGTTTATGTTGCACTCTAATAATTCATGCGGCTGTCACCCTCTGCACACACACACGTGGAGGTGGAGGGGGCACACAGGCTATGAATCTGTACACTCACTCACTGAGGGGGACAGATTGTGATGTTCAGAGAAACACCTCTGTCAATGTATTCTTCCCTTGAACATATTTATTGTTCTTGAATGCACAAGTGAAAGTGGCAGGCTTTGGCGGATATAAATAATGTACACAAGTCCTACTGCAACAATGCTCAGAATGCCCTCCCTCCTCACAGGTCCTATGGAGACATAGGTGCAGGTGGGGTTACATTAACGTTCTGTGAGGTGTGTTGCAGTTGTTTAAGCCATTTAAAGTCACACCGGCTGTTTCAGCATTCCGCTGCATTACACACCTTGACCCATCTCAAGAAGCTTCACAGCACAAACCAGAACATCACACTGCGATGGCGACGGCTACCACATATCCAGGCTGCTTATATGTGCATTTTAAATGGGCACCACTGTAGCTACAGTACGTCTGTGTCAGCGCTGGGCTGCTTTGGAATGCTGCACCACGGCTCACAGCACCATTGGGAAGCAGGAGAGGAAATGCAGAGAATGGAGAGGAAAAAATGAGTGAAGATGGAGTGGAGGTGTGACAATGTAATAAGGAGAGAGAGAGAGAGAGAGAGAGAGAGAGGGAGAGAGGGGCGGGAAAAGAGAGAGGGACTGAATGAGCAAACGACTCACAAAGCAGGGAACAGGACGCTCTGTTGTCTTGTATGTTCACAGTAAGTTTACATTTGCAGCTGCTTGGATTACAAAAAAGCATGGAACAGTTAAAGCGGCATAAGCAGAAGTAGGAGAAGCATCATAATCGCATCGTTTAAAATTCTCTTATTTGTTTTTAAAATGTGCTCTATAAATTAATTTGGGTTGAGTTGAGTATAAGTAATTGCTTATTAGTTAGTTACTTTTAATTCTCAAGACAAAAATGCCAAAGGACTATTTAAATGTGAATTCCAAGTGTCACCTCATACCATTAAATAAGGTAGGCTACAATGTTAGTATGTGTGTGTGTTAGAAATCTATGTTCAACTGACCCCATCACTATAAACACAATACAACACAATCAGTAAGAATAGAGATGAAAAAATAATATACATATATATATATATATATATATATATATATATATATACATACATACATATATATATATATATATACATATACATATATATATATATATATATACATACACACACACATATATATACACACATATATGTAATATTGTTTATGATAAGTTTTCTTGTTTATTTAATTTAAAATACTGAACTTTGGGTTGTCTCACACCATGGTAACTCTCTCATTCCCCCTAGTTTGTGCTCTTTCCTGATTCCAGAGCTTCAACATCCAGACTTGACACCACAGTTCAATTACCATAACTCTTACTATATATTATATAGCTACTCATTGTATCGTTCATCATTCATAATGCTATTATTATCCATCTTTCATCTACGGCTTGTTCCTGACATGAGGAGCTGGAACCAATCTCACAACCGCTCCCGGTCTCTATCTCTCCTCTAACTTCTTCTCTCCGTTCCATGCTTCTTTTCCCCCACCTCTCCTTCACTAACCCCCTTCCTTACCCCCTCCCTTCTCGCCTCTCTCCTACCCCGACCGGCCATACACCGTAACTCTTCCTGTTAAAAGGGATTTTTTATCTTCTCTCCACTGATTCCAAGTGCTTGCTCATTGTGTTCCTGTTGGTTCCTTGACAACAACTATAAGGTCTTGACCTTTCCGTGCCTTGAGATTGTGTATGTTATGAATCGCTATACAAATACAACTGAATGGGATAATAATGTTGCTTCAGGATGTACCTGGTGAGAAGAGATGCTTTGAAAGTGGTTCAGTAGGTCAACAGTTTGGGTAGTGTGTGTATTTCATATTATATAAACTGTATGTTGTATAATGTCTTTTGATCTTTATATAATGGCGATGCTATTGTAGATTATGAAAGACATGTGGAGACACAGGCACTGAGAGATGAGACTGAGTGTCTCCAGCAGACATGTTGACACAGGACTTTCCATTGCTCCTCCTCTCCTTCATCACCCCCTCATTCAGCTGCCTTGCATTATTTCCAATCTACTCTCCTCATTTCATGTCTGATCGCTGTCATTTATCTCAATTTCTCACCTCTCACAACACTTCACTCTCTTCTTAGCCCATCAATGTCTGTGTTTTTACTTTTTGCTTGTTTTCCTCCAGTTCCTCCTCTCAAGCAGAGCATATTAACTAAAGAGTGATGAAGTCTAGACAGTAGTAATGAGATGCCTGTGACTCATTTCATCTAAATAGGGCACGTCCTGAGATTCCTCCACCTGTGTTTGTTTGTGTGTGTGTGTGTGTGTGTGTGTGTGTGTGTGTGTGTGGACATGTATTTTGTTACCTCTTAAGGACCTTTTCTGGCATAAGAACTTGTCAGGACCAGTGGTCCTCATGGAGACCAAAGGCCAGGCCTAATGAGGCAGAACGTCATTCCTGAGGAACTGGTTAACTTTAGATTTGAATTGCAGTTAAATTAAGTTTAGGGAGAGCATTAACTGGTTATGGTTAAGGCTGTCCAAATGAGTGGAAGTCAATGCAGTGTCCTACGATGAAGTGTGTGTGTGATGGTTTAAAAGGAGATGTGGTAAGCAGAGAGTCCCAGGGAGAGGCAAGGAGGGTATCCAAGCAGCAAATTAAAACGGGCCTTTTTCACTTTTAACTGTCCATCACCAAGGATAGATTTAGAAAAACTCCACCATTTAAAGAAATGGAAAGGAAACACACACACAAATACACACAAGCTGTTACACACATTAGACACCCACCCCGCCCTCTCCTCCACGATTACTTTCACCTCCCATAGACACACAAACTCAAAGTCACAATTTCTCACACATCATTAAGTACGGAGCATTATCAATATCCAATTTCAGCTCTGTGTAATTAGTCCCTATGGATTATTTATTGAACACAATCAAGCAGCAATAACTCAAAAAACTGACATCAGCAATAAAGTCATTTTTGCTGATATAAACCACAGTAGACAAAAGCAGTTTTCTCAAGTACTCGACAGCTACTGGCAGATCTCCTTAATAGAACGAATGTAAAGTTAATTTCATGAAAAGAGAATCTGCAAGGGCGACTTTCAAAAGAAGCATTCCTGCTGCTGCTGTCTATAGATAATGACTTTTCCTCTACAGCGTCTGCCATAATGTGTCTCAGCAAAACAAGGGGCAGATATGCATTGTTTCACTTGCATCCAAATACAAAATAAGCAGAAATTAGAATGGAAACAATTTACATTTCGATTATATTTCTGACTCCAGACTTAAATGTAGATGTTTTAGAAGTTATTATCCAACAGCACTGTAAACAACTGGTTAAAAAACTGCCAAAAAACATTTTTTACTGACAAAAAAAGTGGCCTGGATCAGTCACGATCAAGCCATGTCCTCAAGTTAAGGAGGACAATAAACCAAGACATCATAAGTGGAGAGCAGAAAATGACAAATCAGGGTACTAAACTCGAGATATGTCTAATAATCTAAAATAACCTGGTTTCTTTAGTGATCGGATCTATTTTATTGTCCTTCATTGACCTCTGTTTGTTGCTCTTTGCCTTGACATGTAACGCTATTGATTGTTGTTTGTGTTATTGTAATTGGGACAAGCTGCAAATGAATTGCCCTCCAGTGGTCAATAAAGCTCTCTGAATCTTAATCTGAACATTAACTGAAATGTGCCAAATGTTTTAAAGCAATGTCCTGTCAAACGTGCACCTGCTATGCCATTCCTTTACAGTGTTATTCAATGATGTGTTGTTGGATTTCCCATCTGCATGCATCAGCTATATTTCAGCAACCAAAAACACATTAGGGTACTTCTTCCCAGGATCCTTTATGTGTCATCACTCTGCACCTTGCTGTAGATATGAGAAAATGACAGCAAAATCTCTCTAGTGAATCCCAGGTTCACTCAACCAATCATGGTGCCTTAGCTTCAGGCAATACACTACATTAATCTTGCAGTATTCATCATCATAATAGTAAAAATGAATTACTGACCTACCAAAAAGCCACAAGGGAGGGGGAAAAAAGGCAACCATGACGGGAAAAAAAGTTTGGAAAAATCAAAAGAAATATCAAAAGTCCCTGCGGCCATTTGCCTCAGTCCAAAATGATCTACATTTACACATAAGGATGGTGTCATTGTTGTGCACTATTGTGTGATGCCACTGACTTTACTTTCTTCCTGATGTTTATATTACAAACTCTGTTTTGTTTTGAATCCGTTTCAATATCAATATCTAGAAATTTGGCTATGGTGAAAAGCGACAATGTCTACTTGATTGTTCTTTAATGACTCGAGTAAATGAATACGCCTGTAACTCATACTGCTGTTCTTTTGCATCTCAGTATTGACTCCCACCACTTATCCCATGTTAGATTGTTGTGGGAGTGGAAGTGTCAAGCTGTTGTGTGTTTGCTCTCCATTTAGTGTTTTGCCGCTGATATAATGCAGCACACAGCTTAAAAGAAATGGCTTGATAATGGAAGGGAAAATGCTGCCTCCCATGAGTGTTATGCTTCACTTCTAAGTTAGTCTCGCTTTGGATGACCTACTGTGTCTCGACAGTGCTGTGTCAGCAGTGGAGAATGGTGTGGCTGCACCCATTAGCATTCTGCTACAGGGAAGTGTGTTGTTTGTGTCTCTTTAAACAAATCACAATTATCTTGAGTGGCACTGAACCCACAATGCCACAACGGTGCCGCAGCAAAATAATGTCAGGGAGGAATCCGTTTCGGCCATGTGGAGGAGATCGCTGTCATTAAAATACTTCATTTAAAGAAAATCTGGCTTTTCCTGGCCCGGTATTTTTGTTGGCAAAATGGGATTCTAAAAAATGGAAACAAGCCACATGCAGAAAGAGGGGGCGGGCATCACATGAGACACAGGATTAGAACAGTCTACATCCACGTATTGGTGCCCTGTGGAAGAGCCGTGACAAAATCCTGGCTTTTTTTCCACATTTTTGAACCCTTCAGATTTACTGACCGTATTATTATCAGTCAATGTTCTGTCACAAACGTCCCTACGATCATATTTTGGTTTCATAAAAATGTTATCCCTGGGATCAATTTTTCACTTTCAGCGACGATAAATAACACTCCACCTCTGTGCAAAGGCTAACCCCCCTCTTTCCTTTTCTGTCATCATACTGTACCTCTGGTAGTGGCTCAATTATGAGGTGACCATAATAACCTATGAATACCAATTTGAGGGGAGATGAGTTTGTGTGTGTGTGTGTGTTAGTGAGGTATTGGTGGAGGGGATCAAAATTCCTGCTGGCCAGCAAAATTGAGAACGACAGGGGCTTGGCCTGGTTTCCCTTTGCCAGTGCGGCTGTAATTCACCTTGTGCCACCTCTATCTCATCCTGCACTACGCTGCACTTCAATCTGCCACCATTGCTCTCCCTCATCTCCCATACTCTTCTCTTTCACTTTACATCTTTCTCAACCTGCCCTCCTCTCACTTTTTTCGCCTCCTTCAACGGAAATCTCACAGCGGTGATTCATATGTAAATGGAGCTTAAATAATTATCTGACCTGGTGCCATCAGGTTGAATAAGCATGCAATCTGTGCAAGCAGATTCTGGGATGTCCCTTTGCATTCCCGATGTGTGTGTGTGTGTTTGTTTGAGTGTTGTCTGATCTGAATTCCCTGTGAGACTATGATTTGTGTTGTGTCTGTTTATATGGCCTCACAAAACACCAGCATTTCTTCCCCGCTCTGCATCTGTGCATCTCACTCGAGCACACACTCAGTGAGTTGTTCCACTTTCTATCCTTCCTCCCCCATCAGCCTTCTCTCTATCTCTCTATCCCTCTATCTGTGGGAGGGATGAGGTGACCATCTGTTGTTCAGAAAGAGCTTGAAAGAGATTGAGGAGAGGGAGAGAGAGAGAGAGAGAGAGTCAGAGCTTGTGGGAGAGCTTGTGCTGTGATATTGTAATTGCAGTCAAAGTAGATGCAAACTTAAGGGGGAAAGAGGGACGATGTGCGTGCCGATAGTGTCACTGCAGTCAAAGGTAGAGAGGGATTAACTGGGATTGAAAGAAAGGCAGAGGGAAAAAAAACTAAAGGGGGGGAGAGGTGGTATGATATTGTCATTGCAGTAAGGCAGGCAGTGGCAGGCCCTTAGTCTTTGATTTATGTCTCCTTTCTCCCGTGTGTGTGTGTGCATGCGTGTGTGTGTATATTTGTAGGTGTGTGTGTGATTTATTGTTCGTTAACGCTGAGGAATTAAACCTTGTATCCCACTGAGCTGTGCACATCAATTACCAACCCAACAAACGGCCAAGCATCGCCTCAGTTCACCTTTAATGAGAAGAGGTGGCAATTGACATTCTCTCACTCTTTCACACACACACACATGCGCACGCACGCACGCACGCACATTATTTGGAACACAGTATGTGCAAACACAGATAAGTGTGGACACACAGTTGCCTTGGCTGCACGTATGTTATACTGAACTTCATGCACATTGCTTTTTTATGCTTTTATACAAGGAGGAGAGAGTATGTTGAAGTCTTGACCTTCAGATGAACTTCATCTACTTCCTCCCACACTAAATGGAAAAGATTAGATTAACCAAAATTAAGGATCCTCCAATAAGACTTGAATTTCAAACAGGGTAGGTTAAGGGTTTATCTGAGAGCCAATTAAACAGGTATAACAAGGTAATCTAATGAACTGTCATTAACATAATGCTATTATCTCATTTGCATCAATAAAGATGCCACAGTTTTCAGACACCTTCCCGACAAAGAACCCAGAGCACAGACAAGGTAGATATAATTTAGATACTTTAGATAGCTCTGATAACTTGTCACTGAAATCAGATTTCAGGTCATTTGCATCTAAATAGAGTTAATAATATTACAGGGGTTTCTCAACATGATGTGACACATAAAGCAGCAAGATACAGGCGCCATGTCTGAGAACGACGACGTGTGCAGGGGCTGCCCTCCTATGCGAGATATGAAATGTTTGCCTTTCTAATGAAAGAAAATATTTCCAGACAGATGTGTTTGCCCTGCACCTTGGAGCGAGTACTACTTTGCTACAGTGGCTGCCACTGTGAGAGAAAAGTCATATTTACTCAGCAGCCAAGCAACAAATAAGGACTGCTCTGTGGGGGGTAAAGTGAAAGTGCTCATTAGAGGAGACGCACACACACACTTTACAAAAAAGAAGAAGAAAGCTATCTCACTGTTATGTGTCGAGAAAAGAGAGTTCTCAGAATGTTTTTCATTATTATTTAGGGCTGCAATCACTAATCAACTAATAGTCGACGGCAAAATTAGTCGACGACTCGGGTCGTGAGTGACGTCACTGCGTGTATCCCAAATGTTCCCAAATCTTTGATGCACTGACAGCACATGGGCACTAGTGACCGGAAACAAAATGGGAAGCAACAGAATGGAGGCGGCCGAAGCGAGGCTAACGAGAAACAAACAGTCCACAGGTTGGGAACATTTCATGTGACACAACTAACGGTCACTTGCATAATATGTAAACTAGGGCTGTCACTTTTTAATTTTAATATTCAAATATATTCTGATATTTTCCGGTTCATTATATATTATTCAAACTTATTTTGGGAGAGAGTGACAGCCCGAATGTAAGCTGAGCCTTGCGTATCATGGTGCCACTTTTTATAGAGGAAACACCTTTTGGATGATTCACACACCTCGATCGGTAAGATAATTAGCAAATGTTTTTTTTGTGCAGTTTATAATCTGACTAGTCGTCACAGTAGTCGACTGTTGAAATAGTCATTAGTTGCAGCCCTATTATTATCATCACTGTTTAAGTTATTACAGTTTCAATGTTCTCAATCATTATTACTTAATCTTAGCCTTTCACATGCCCTTGTTTCAGTCGAGTGGCCAGAAATTGTTACACGAAGCCCCAGGAAATGGAGTAACATATCACTAAAAGTGGAATTTGATTTGAAAATGATCAATAATTCCTCATCCTTCTCTTTAAACCATTTCGATCTCAACTCTCAGAATGGATAAATGTGTCTGGGCAGACATATCCTAGATGTGCAGCGTATAAGGCCAGCAGATGTTTGGTTTAAGCATCACTTACTGGACTTGTTGAAAAAGGAAAAAAAGAAAGTCAAGGGAGGAAGAGGCGAGAATGAAAGGAAAGGGAGGAGAAAAGAAAAGTGCACTTCAGGGGAAGGAAAAATGGCAAAGAGAGGTATGGTCAAAAAAAGGTGTGATGAAGTTCGAAATAAACAGCCTTGAAGTGCAACAGACCATCTTGAGTAATTACCATGTAGTTCGGAGGAGGGTGATGTAAGTGCACCTCGACCTTAGATTCCACTCTAAATGCCCTTTTTTTTTTAGAAAAAAATGATGGCCAGTAGATTCTACCAGTAAACCATTCCATTTACCAATATTTCTTCCATTTCAACATCATAAGCAGCCCTGGAGTTTTATTTCCCTCAGTCAATGTCCCTTATTCTCTCAGCCTTCCCCGAGACACTTTCTTAAAAGTATTACTTTTCATACGAACTTGTAGAAAAACTGTGTTTCTGAGAAACCGTTAAATGCTCTCTGACACATTTTGCTTTGTCACAAAAATATGCACAACACGCACTAAGAAGAAATTCACACTTTCATTCCCACAAACCCTAAAAAAGACCAAACACACAAAACAATACTATTGGGGTGGAGAAACACAGGAAAAGCAAAAGAGTAATACCAGAAGAAAGGAGTGAGGGGAAGAAACAATACTTACACAAAAAACTGCTGAGAAACTGCTGTACAGTGAAAAATAAAAGGTTTTCGAGGGCTGAATTTATGGCCACATGAGTCACAGTCACGACAGCCTATAAAAGTTGAATGAAACGCTGTAAATGTCGGCTTTTTAATGATATGATCACGAGAATTAATAAATCAGCATCTCTGCCTGTTCAGCTGTGCTATAGGAAAGAGGTCTGAAAGTGTAGTAACTGGGACCAAACACATGGGTTTTCTATTTCAATATGAATCCATTCTATTTGTGTACCGTGGTTGTGATTGTGTGTTTATTTTAAGGTGGATGCAGCTGATTTATTTATTACAATCAGAATTTTAGACCTTTTGACTGATCCAAATTTCAGTTTCACATTAAATCCTTTGTTCTATCAATCTCTGTTTATGCAGATAAATAATTATGTTTAGTGTGTTTGTCTTTCAGTCAAGGTTGTGACAACATTTTCTAAATACCATGCTGGAAAAACTCCCAAACTAAAAACTTTGCTCCCCGAAAAAAATGCCTCTCTTTCAAAATTCTCCCCAATAATTCTGCTGGTACAGACACTCTTTCAAACCCCCTTCACCATGACATCCACTGTCTGTCCCTGAAAACAGCTTTGGCCAAGCTTTTATCCTGCATGGGCACACCACTTACATGAGGTGAAACCAAGTGTGGAGAGCAGTCCAGCATTTTGAGACAAAGTTAACCTGAGGTTAGTTGAGTCCCAGGAGACCAACCACAGCTTACACTGTAGGGCCAAGCAAGAATACCGTGTCTGTGGTTTAGCTTTCTTAAATTATTTATTGCCCATAAATTACACTATCAAGTTAGAAAACTTGGATCATGCTATGTTTAATATTTATAAAATGTATAAAATCCATGGAAAGCATAAATGAAGCATGGCCACGCATACGATATTTTTCACCATGTCATACTCACTCCTCTTCAGTCGATGTTAATACAGAAATTCTCTTCAGTGCCTGAGGCCTTTTTAGAAGAAACATGTCCAACAGAGCACACATGTCTTACTTGTACATGTCATACCCTTTCTCTTTCTCCTTTCACTGTACACGCTACCCTCCAAAATAAAGCAAAGGCCACAAAAAATGAGACTAGAGTCATTAATCATGCGTTGCTCACGCTGCGTGGAGAAGTGATTTGTGTGCGTTCATGGCATAACACAGTGCCAGTGTGAAGCTGGGCAAACTGGGCAACCTAATGGAGTAGGCAGGACAAAGCCTTTAGGGTAATGCTGTCAAACGCCACTAGACTGTAGTCTCTGAGCGCAAACTGAAGACAAGAAATGCACACACAATTACACACGCACAGAAAAAGGCATCCTCTGTAAATGGCAAACGGATGGGGAAGAAAAAAAACAACAAGATTTACAAACAAAACATTTTACGCACAGAAACAAACACATGTGAACTTACAGTATAAGGACACATATAAGATTTTTTTTTTTTTTTCCCATAGAGGTTTTGCAGTGAGTGAGGCTGTCATGTCTGAAATTACAGACACAAGACAGAGTTTGACACCCATATGATATATACATCAATCTGCTCTGAGGCAGATGGGGGAATAAACTGTACACCGACTTGGCAGAGATACCAATACACGGTCCAAACTGCAATCATAGACAATAATTGCGTGAATGCATTAATAGACTGGAGTTGCATATCCTTGTGTGCATCTGCAATAAAGCTTTAAGCAACGGTTGGCATTTTATTTATCAAACACTTGCATGTGTCTACAACGCCCGAGGCTGTAAGTGAACACAGCACTACATGGGTTGGTTCTTTTGGGATCTCCTACTCTCCCTCTCGTGAGCACATGTGCGTGGCAGAGTTCACTTGACTTTCACTCTACAAGGTTGCACCGCCTGGCAACGCACGCCAAAGAGGCGTAATATGGCAAAACAAGGTCATAAATACTGTAACATTACTGGTCTTTAGCCGTCATGAGTCAGTGAGGGGGTTACAGTGAATAGAGGGCATTTCAGCACCAGGGAGATGATGCTAACTGCCTAACAGCTGCTTAACAAATCAGCTGCATCAGAGCATACATTATTTTCATGCGCCTAGAACTCAGAGTGTGTATATAAATAATGGACAAAGTGTCCGAGTCCAAAGAGGGAAGCCCATGTAAAAGTGCCTCACAGTTTGTATTCTGTTGCATGGCCATCAGGGGGCGACTACATTTGTTTGCAAGTCAATGCAATGCAATGCATTGCAGGTCAATGTGAAAATTATTATTTACATACATTATCAGTAAATATAAACTAAGGGCTGTATGAGTTTCTGGTCTCACTCATTAAAACAATGTACACAGTGGCCCATGTGCAGTAAAATCCCCCAAAACAGTATCAATTATTAACAAAATAAACACATTTAAAACAAAAGTGAGAAGCAGATAAGCAATTAAAATTGATTAAATAAAACAATTGCAAAAAGAAAGAAAAAACCTAGGCAGCTACGCACATGACATAAAATAAAATAAAATAACTTTCTGGTAAAAGTGAGTTTTTAAACTTAAATGAAGAGACTGACTCAGACAGCCTTACTTCCTCAGGCAGGTCATTCCAGAGTCTCAGGGCCCTGATGGCAAAGGCTCTGTCTGCCTTAGTTTTCACCCTTGACTTCTGAATAGAGAGAAGGATGGAGCCTGAGGATCTACGTGTACTTGTGTCTCTTTTACAATACAGCACAATATCCTTTTCATTCTAAATTATGGCCCCATTAAATAAAATAGTCAGTAAAACAGGGTCATTTTTTAAGGGCATGGCTATGATGTGATTGACAGAGGATGTCATGCTTTCTGACCTGGTACACGATAGTTGTTGGTGTGTACCAGGCTATATAGTATAGCTTATGGATACATTAGTTGAAGCAATGAATTGTATAAGGCCTCTTTTTGTCTCTTTACATTTTAATGTCAATATTGGAAACAGCCTTGGAGAATGAAAACCATTTTAAATGTTTATGGATATTTGAACGTTCAAATTCACAGGATTTTCATGTGGGAACTGAATCTGATTTTGATGTTTAGGAAATGATCTTTCGTTGTTACTCATTGATCACAATCATTTAAGATACTGTTGCATTCGTGTTCCATCAGTTTCATTTGTGTGTATATTCTGTTCGTGAATAGCAACGTGTTAAAAAGATTTTGTAAATGTTTATACTGATTAAACCTCAAGGACATGTTTTTTTTGCCCCCAAACATGCTAAAAGGTGAGAGGAAAACATCATGGGGTAAATACTAATAGGCACAACAACAACAACAACAATTTAAACTGAATGTATCCATGCTGATTTGACTGGTGTTACTGTTTCACAGAGCGACTGCAAATGTTGTTATTCACGCACTTAATGTTCAAGTTAACGAAGCAGCCATGTAGCTCTCTGACCAGGGCACACACCTGCCCTCTCCTGGAAAATAACTGATTGTTTGAAAGCTTGCAATGCTTGTAGCAACACCGTGCTTGACATCATTACCGTTCACAGATCACAAGATAAGGCCCATGTAAAAGTCTTATAACTATGAATCAGTGTGGGGAAAATGGAAACCGTATTGATTGATGTAGCCTGACTGTAAGATGGTTGGAGATGGGGGCAGTGTGAAGGGATGTGTGTCAAAATGTGAAAGAGGAAGCAGGAATTGAAATGCTCCAGCAAGCAACACAAACACTGGTCATTCATCGGTTGCATTTTTCTAAAACCAGGCTGAACCAGGCTTTATTTTCCCATCTGTATCAAGTACTTGTGATACATGTAGGCAGCTGAGTGGACCCTTGGACACCTGTTTTAATTCTGAAAGTGATGCATTTCTGCACTATATATTTATTTTTACTTTATCTTTGTGTATGTTCTTGTGATGTTCAGTCAGTCAATCAAAGGCAAAGGCTACTTTAGTTTTACTACATTAGGTTTTTTTCATTTGTATTAAGAAACCTGGTTTGGCACCATCACGTGTTTGATCCACGTAAATGTGATGTATCTCCGTTTTGTTACTGCTAAACAGGCACAAAAGTCACAGACACAGATGAGGAAGATGAGACGGACAGCGAGGGGATGAGCACGACATGTGCAGTGGAAGAAAAGCTTCTACTTTCAGAGAATTGGTCAACAACACGCATGTCAAAATAATCTTTCATGACTGAATGCTTCATGCATGTGAACACACACGCCACAATCGGACCATTTAATTTCTAAACGGTCGTAAACGACACATGGAACTCAGGGGTCCTGGCATGTGGAACACAGAGAATGAGGAAAAGAGTAAGTTCATGGATGAGTCTCATCTTTGACCTTGAATTCACTTCGAACATATATGCGTACATGATGTTGAATTCTGTATGGCAAAAAAACTAAAACGGTCTCTGCATTTAACACACACAAACCACAATCCCAGAGAAGTCGTAATCACGATGGCTCTTTTCCATCATTCCTCAACAGCTCTATTTGGGCCTGCAGTTTGCTCACCCCTGTAGTCTGTTGGCACATTAAAATATGCTGCACTGAGCCAATTTGGCAAAGGCTACTTTAGTTTTACTACATTAGGTTTTTTTAATTTGTATTAAGAAACCCTGCCAAGATGCGTGTCTTACGTGTGCAGCTGTTTTCTTGGCTAAAGTTTATACACTACTGGGTAGTGTTTGTTGGAGAATGCGGTCTGAGATGTATGATCCTCTAAATTGTCTTGTATGGGCCCTCGGTGAATGAAAGCTATTCAAATGTAATGTTCTTCAATTTGTTGAATTTCAAAACATTAAATTTTAATTGTCTTGAAAAGTGATCCGTCTCCAGCTCACTGTGGAATTATTTCTGAACACTGCTGAACTCCCAGTGCCCCAAACCCAATCAGGATTTATTGTATTCATTAAAAAGACTGCATACTATGGCAGCTGTGCATGTATAAGCATACTACAGGCATTTGGCAAAAATCTTCACCTCAGGATGCTGTGCACAAACTTCGCACAGACCTGTTCTATTAGCATACAGGCCTACAGTTCTACAGAGACTCTGAGCTCTACTTTAACAATCTAAGTGCATGATGTAAAGGGCATGGAGCAAGTGCATTTAGAGGTCTTTTTGAGTCCAAATCCACTTTTGCTAGTTTAACAGTGGAAAATAGGTCGCAGCACCAGGTGCTTGGTTCAATAAGGGGTATTTTGGGTGTAACAAACCAATCAGACTGCCAGCTCTCATTCCCTGTAAAAAGCCAGGTGCTTTCACCTCTGCAGATTGGTATTACAATGGAGGTTTTGGTCGTCGGAGAGAATTGACTCTGCAGAGGAAACACAAACACCTGTGACCGGTCAAATATTTCATTTATCATTACTGTTGCATGTTTTGGTTTGTAGAACAAGTGAAGGATAATCATGCCGTGTGTCCATGCGTGTATCGTGAATTTGTGCCTTTACAATGACAGTGATGTACTGCCATTAACTGACATGGTGATTTGTGTATTAGTGCAACACTAATATACAAATCACCAGGTATATTAGTGTTGCTTTTTGCTGCTTCACGATAGTATTGCACCAACAATGAACATAACTAAACACTTTTAGTGTAACAGCCAATGGGAGAAAGTGCATCCTCTGATTCAATGATGTGGACACTGGAATAAATGTATTGCAAATTGTGATATTACTGACAGCGATTGTTCAAAGCACGATTCTATTTTTGTCTCATTGACATCATTGTATTTGATATTGTTTACAGTTCTGTTTAAATTGTTCCATTTTCGACACCCAATAAATAAGATGCTATTTATACATGTTAGAAGCTTGCATTGGAATTTAGTCTTGGTGTCTCACATGCTAAAGTTTTGATTCAACCATGAATATTGACGCAAAACATGACACCATAATTATATAGCCAACCAAATCACAATCCCCATATTTATTCATTAATTCATCTTCTACTGCTTTATCCTCCACATGAGGCTTGCAGAGGGTGTTGGTGCCAATCCCTGCTGACATGGGGCGAAAGGCAGGCTACACCCTGGACAAGTTGCCAGTCCATCCCAGAGACAAACAACCATTCACTCTCTCACTCACACCTATGGTCAATTTAAAGTGTCCAATTTGCCTAATACCCACATCTGCATGTTTTTGGACTGTGGGGATTTTAGTGGGTCAATGATAGGAGTCTACACGTGACTGTAATGTCTGGATGTTTATTAGTGTCAGATTCAGGTTTGTGTTGCACTTGCAAATGTTATTTTAATAATATGCTGAGCTAAATCTCTGCCATATTAACTTCACTTGCAGCTTAAAAATATATATATATATGTATCCTAACCCTCATTTCAGAAGTTGCCCTGAGATCTTGTGCCTGTTAAATTATGAACAACAAACCCAGAGATGTTCCCTGACACAATCTCACTACACTCTTGACCCTCCACTATTGCAGCCTCTCACACAGACCACAGCTTGCCAGACTGCTGGTCATACGTTGTGGGAGTAATCTATCCAAATGCACAGCATTGACTTCCATTCATTCCACGTTGTACAATTACAGCATGTGTCATCATTTCATAATGAAAGCTCAGTTAAACTAACCCAAACACGATTATTTCTTTTCTTGAATCAGAGAGACAATTCAGAAATGTCTTTGCTTTAAACAAACGTCCTGATTTCAAAGGACAGCACTGATTGGATTAGGGGGTTCGACTACTTCCTTGGTAATTGACCCCTCCAATTCAATCAGCCTCTAAATAATGCAGCCACATTAACAAAAATCACAAATGTCTTTGGTCAAGTGATAGATGCTGCCAATCACTTTCAGTCCATGCAGTTAAATGATTATAATACATGAAAACCTGATAAAGAAAAGCAATAAAAAAACATTTGGTAGTGGGACATTTTCCTGAAAAATGCTCTACTATTATAAAAGAAGTAGAACTCTTCTTAATTTACTCTGGGCAGCTGTAACTAATATAAGTCAGGACAGAGAAGAAAACAGTGAAAGCAGTTGAAGACTATATGAAATTTGCCATTCCTTTTTTAAGACTTTGGGTTTGTTTGAAGTATTACTTCAAAATAAAGATACAATAGATAATACAGATAAAGGAAGAAAAATGTTGTTGATGTTTGAGATGGAAGCGCCTCACAATTCATTATTATTCACTCACACACACTGGTTTGCGCAGCTATTCATGTTAGGACACTGCATTGACTTTCATTAATTTAGACAGCCAAACTAAAACATTAACCCGAGCCTTAACTATCACAACTAAATGCCTAATCCTAACAGTGCCCTTGTGCACTCAGAGAACTCTTTAAGTGTGTGTTAGACTAACCTAGCCTTCAGGATCCTGTAGTATCCCACTTTTTTTGCTACCAAAGAGGAAGAAAACGATGCTACAGCTCCTTCGGACACGGCTGGTTCGAGCGGCTCACAGCTGTAAGGCAGGGGAGTCCGGGTGTCAGCCCTTTGCGTGCAGTTCTAAAATCTGGCCTGTGCGTTGATGTCGCAATTCGTCATATCATGTGTACGGTGCGTGCTGGGTCCTTGCACGCTGTGTGCAGAAGTATACCAGGGCGTTTAGGCACTCAGTTGTGACGGTTAACGTTAGGGCAGGGGGTCTCAAACTCATGACCTGGGGTCCACTGAGCATCTAGTCTGGTCAGTAGGGGGCCAGTCAAGTGAAAAAAAGCATTTGTTTAGTGGGGTGGGCAAAAAGAGTTTAAAATGATGTTTTTTCAACATGATATAAAAATGTCAAATTGTTTGATGGTATTTCATAGAATTTCAAAATAAAAACATTTGTGTTGATGAGGAAAAACATAGTTTACAATAAAATGTCTTTATGATGCCAAATTAATCTTAATTTAAAAAAGAAAATAAAGAAATAACTTCATTATGACTTGATATTAAGTGGTGGGATGCATGAAATCAATTGGAGGGCCACATGTGGCCCACGGGCCATGAGTTTGACTCCTCAGTGTTAGAGAAAGGAGGTAGGGAATTTCTATGAGGTCACGGAGATAGAAAACAAGTTTATGTGTGTGCGTGTGTGTGTGTGTTTCAGTGTGTGCATTATTTCTTTTGCCATAGTCAGTGTTTTGCCAAAGATTGAATTAAGTCTGGAATCCTGAGTATTTGAAAATAAGGGAAGACTCTACAGTAGTGCGAGTCAGCCACTATCAGGCAAATCAAAGCCAAAGTAGAATTTCTCTCTCTCCGATGAGTGTTCTATTCTGTCTTTATGGAGCCCCACATACTTTGGTGCGATTTTATGAATTACTAGAAGCCAGTAAATCCACATCATGAATAATAGATATACATGTATTTAGTGTTTCGGGAATATTGGTCTCCTTGCATCATCACTTCTTTGTATTCACTGAACGGTTTCTTTCTTCTGTGATGTTTCAGTATTATCATGCATAAACATGATAAATTGACACATTCTGTGGAACAAATAGTGAAGTGAAAGGTGTCTTGTGTATTATATAGGTTAAATATTTATTTTACCCTATTTAGCACACACACGCTCAAATGTATCTTGAAGGACCAAGGGCAAAATAGCTCTGGATTTTAAGAACATACTTCAGTGGCTCTGAATTGCTGTTAATTACATTTTCATTCTTTGCATCACAGCCCCCCTTTTTCCCCTCTCTGGCACTCTTTTTGTCTCACCTCGCTTACTCCCTCACCATCCACCGATCTGCTGCTGTGCCTTGTAAACAAAGCACTGCCCCCTTTTCTGGTTTAGTGCTCACTCCATCTTTCTCTCTTTCCCAAAATGCTCACACTGGAGATACCACCCTGCTGACTCCACTGTAAGAGCTTAAATTGGGCTGCTGATAATAGCTATTCACTAAATTTCACTGCGATCGACAGTGCTCACGCTGGGGCAACAATGGGAACACAAACACAGCGCACAACAGACCTTGTTTTAATACTTTAAAGTCACAAAAGACTCTACTATTGCTCTAATCTTCAATGTCTCATCTCATTTTGTGCCAATCCTGCTGCCACTAACATGTGTAATAGTGGTTACATTGTCACATAAGAAAACATCTTTAACTGGAACTCAAACAAATGGAAAACCACCAGTAAATTTAAAAAGGGCATTAAAGGGTCTGTAATGTATTGTGCTTTAATTCAAAAACATGGCCTCCAGCTTTCTCTCATTCTTTGTTACTTTCAGCTAACTTTTATAACATTCATTCATCTTCTTTATCCTCAACATGAGGGTCGCTGGTGCAAGTCCTAGCTGACATATAGGGCAAAAGTTTACATGCACCATGTCATGTAAACTCGTCAAAATCAACAATAAAAACTTAAATTCATGTGACTTGACTCATACACACTAGATGTGTCCTTGGGAAAGACACTAAACCGGCGACGACTAAACCCATTCACAGGCCGGCAGCCTGTGAATGGGTATGAAAGATGAGTGATAGAAAATGCTCTGCACATAGATCCGTTGTGTGAATGGGTGAATGGCAAAACTGTCACGTAAAGCAGCTTTGAGTGGTCATCAAGACTAGAAAAGCGTTGTATAAATACAAACCATTTAACATTTTAAAGAGAATTAAAAGGAAATAGTTGGTAAAACTCACATGCAACTTCTTATATCTGGACATATTCTTCTTATTATTATTATTATCCTCAGAATTAGAACTATCCATGGCAACGCTCTTGAGCTGGTCACCAGTTACAAGTACCCGGGATTAATTATTTATAGGGAGCTCTCATTCAAAGCACATGCTAGAAATGGCGTGTCTAAATTAAGGGTGGAACTCGATTTCTTTTACAGAAATAAGTCATGTTTCTCCCTCAGAGCTCGGAAGCTTCTGATATTGGCTACTTTTTTTTAACCTTTACTTGATTATGACAATGTGTTGTGTATATTATTATATTATATTCAAACAGCTGCCTAAAGTCCTTGACTCCAGTCTGCCACTGTGCTCTGAGGTTTATCACAGGCTGTAGCCACCTCACCTCACCAACCACTGCGAATTGTATGCTAAAGCTTCCATCCCTTCCTTGAATGTAAGACACTACACACACTAGATGGCTCTGGTTTATAAGCCATTGTGTCTTACGTTCCAATGACATTTAACTCCCATGTTCGGACTGAAATGGGAAAAGTTTCTCTGGCCCTTCTAAAATGTTATATTTCAGTGTCTGTTTTGAAACTGTTTTTTATTAACTATGACGTGTGATGCTGCCTTTCTTGGCCAGGTCACCCCTGTGAAAGAGGTCTTGATCTCAATGGGTCTTTTATCTGGTTAAGTAAAGGTTAAATGAAATGAAAAATTAGTAGTAATAGCAACTACTGACACCTTATCCAAACACCGCCAAAGTCGACACTAGTGCCCAAAGTAAGTCACGTGCCAAGTTTAAAGCCTGTCAAACGATCCATTGGACAGTGATGCAATTACCAAACAGACAGAAATTCCTGAACTCCATATATTCCATATTTTCATTTATTGTTTTTCCTTGAAAATTCTGTTTTTTTAGTGCAGCATTAATACCTTCTGTCAATTCTGGGTCATATGATACTGTATACGAGAGTCCCATCAACCTGTCCTCACACTTTCTCTGTAACCACCACAACTACCACAACTACCACTTCTACATCTGCTGTTACTGTTACGGCTGCAGCTGCCACAGCAAGTTCATCCGGGCTGCCAAGTTAACATAGCACTAGTCTGGAAATCTCTGGATTGTTTATTTGACTGCTCTCGCTGTGTCTAACAGCACATGGCTGACAGCAGACTGCCAAAAGCAAAGTATTTTTCTATAATTTGAGGGGAGTGTTTCCTCCCAAAGGCTTCTCATCGTTCTCCTTCGTACTGCAAAAGAAACCCAAGGCAAAAAAGAACACACACACACACACACACGATCAGTTTTGGTGAGACTACAGGCAAAACTCATGATTATCTAAGGAAAAGTTTCTTACCTTAACAGCAGGAAATGCAGGAAGCACTATGTTTAAAGTCTGATGCCACTCAACAGCTGATGAGTCTGTGTAAAACCTGTGTTTGACTTTGCCCAAGTGTTTTCTTTCTCTCTGTTCTGCTCTCCTGTTTCCTCTCCTCTTTCTGCTGCTTCCTCCTCTGCTATCTCAGGCCTGGAGGCCAACCCGAAACTGGCAAAACTAATTCAGATGAAGAATTAAAGATTTTTAGATTTCACTTTTTTCAATCCATCGTGTCCATGTAGACAACAAATCTTGGGAGACACTTTTTAAATCATGTGCTGGGGTTTAAAATGATAAATTTTTTGTAGAAATTAGGCAATAACGGCAAAAACGGAGACAAAAGTTTAAGAGTCTTGTTTCAGAGTCTCCTGTGATTCAGATTTGCTGTGATGGAGAATAAGAGAACTGGCTTATTCCAGTTTACGTTCCAAGTTAATCGTGACTTAAGAGTTTGACCTACAATATGACTCAAGATTCAAAACAACCACGTGTTTCTACTGGGGAACCTTCGAATACATACTTGTTACACTTGTAACAATGTAAATGTGAGTATCATGTCAATTATATGGAGAAGAAAAAAAGAAATCAAGTTTAATCCTTTGGAAACTCTTTCCTTGCTGCATAAATCGGTTTAGACAACAGAATGGAGAGAAGAAAGTGGGAAAATTGCGAGATAAGGGAATGGATGCAAGCATACACAAGGTCGGTATACATATAAACAGTTTGCTATTCAGTTACATCGATGTGAGAAAGAACAGCGAAAGAGCTGCGGCGCGGAAATGAGGCAGAGAAAAATAAATCCATAATGTAGAGCAAGAGGAGATATAAGGTGGCTGCAACAGTGACTGTTGACAAAGCTCTGTTCTTCTCAGCCAAGATCTCACAGGCAACCTCGTGTTAGAGGGATTTATTCAAGATGTGTTCCTTTCAAATATATTTTACTCCTTCAATCCTGTGCTTTGGCTTACTTTGTTACCGTGTTTTTCCTTTCACTTTGTCTGTTGTTTCTCTTGGTCTCACACCACCCACACAGCGTCTCTCGACTTCTCCCTATTGCTATCTCGCTCTCTGTTGTTCTTTCTGTGTCACTGTCATCGCAAAGTGGATTTAAAGGAAAAGTTTTTGTAACATTTGAACTCGAAAGCCGAACAAATAGAACCCTACCTTCAGTGCATTGGCATTTAAAATTGGGCTAGCTGACAGAGAGCAACATGGCCTGGAGTATAGTATATTTTTTTTTAAGGCAATGAAAACACAGGCATATGGCATATTGTCTATTGTAGGACAGAAGAAAGTGTGACAAAAATAGATCACAAGTCAACATTCGGGTCTCTCTTTAAACCTGTTTCCCACTTATTTTCTTTTGGAGCATTTCTGCTTTTTTACCCTTTGGCTCTTTCTTCAATTTAATAACACAAAACATTGCAAATACTTTTTTTTGCAATAGTCTGTGAGCAATTTCCACCAATAACATTTTTCTATCCTGCTCCCCATAGACAGTCTACTTCCACCACGGATTTTATTGTCTTGTTAAAAAGGCTTAAATTATGTTTTTCAATCCTAAATCTACATGTGTTTCCACACAATGACAAAGCAAAATCAAACCAATTTATTAAAAAGGAAAATTACATGTTACATCAACTCACCACAATAACAGCGTCTAACCCTTTCATAACCCTTTTACTTCACAACAAAGTCTCAAATCTCTAAGTATGTCATGACAAGCTTTGATCACCTGGATTTGGGGATTTTCAGCCATTCTTCTTTAGAGATCAAGATCTGTGGGCTTGGAGGGGGAACATTGGTGAACAGTTCAATCATGGTTTCATCAGATCAGAGAATCTTGTTTCTGACAGTCTGAGAGTCTTTTTGATGCTTTTATGTGTCTTTCACTGAAGACGGGCTTCCACTGGGCCACTCGGCTATAAAGCTCAGATCGGAGTGCCGCAGTGACGCAGTGACGGTTGTTTCTCTCAACTCCACACAGGATCTCTGGATGCGTGGCCATCAAGGTCTCAGTCACCTCCCTCACAATGCCTAATCGACTGAATTTAAAGCGTATAGACTCCAATCAAGGAGTAGAAACAAAGAAGTGGGACTAAAAATAATTGACTGGGCTCTGCGGGTACAAATGTTAAATATTTGACTACAGATTCACAGCAAATTACTGGCTGCTATAGATGCATCACTTTCACAACTAATTACTGTGTGTACTGTGTCCTGACAGTGTATTCTCATTCATTAAACCTCACAATTAGTATTCTGAATACTCTCAAGATGTGACCCTCAGTAGCCACGTGTCACCAAATGAAGATCATTTTTCTTTCTCTGCTCTCACCTCACTCTCACCCCGTCTCTGGTGTTGACCGCACCATCTTGCTCTCTTCCTGTGTCTAATTTTTCTCCGCCAATTCTTCTCCATCTTTTAAATTCAGCCCATTTCCTAACAGCACATTTGCCCGTTCGGAGGTGAGAACCTTTTGGACGTGTACTCACGAGCCTCTTGGGTTCAAAGCCGCTCGTCTAGACGGTTGAAATTTGAACCGTGAACTGTGGCATCGCGCAGCTTGGGTTGTATTTGGGTCAAATGGATTTTGACACTCGTCTTGACCAATTAAATCTTCAGATCTGGGTACTGTAGATAAAAGGGCTCTGAGCAAAAGCACTCACACACACACACACTCGCTGACTTGCACTTAAGTTTCATTGCTCTTGCACACTAATAGCCTTCTGCAGTTAGTGAGACATTACATGTACATACACACTCTCTTTGATTGTCTGCTGCAACCACATGCAGGTCTTGTGTGCACGCTTGTAAATTGTGTGCATAGGTGTGACAGGAAAATGCCAGATCATACATTGTCCCGATTATTAAAACATGCATTCAAGCCTTCGAGATAAAGTATAGACAGTTCTATCCTCTAAAGTCGCTCACCTGCCAAAGATTCAAAACGAGAAACCAAAAAGAAAAAAAATACAAACTTAACTGATATGTATGGGCCCGGACACACTTGAAAAAGAGATTTTTAATCTTAATGTGTTTTTTTTTTCCTGGTTAATTAAAGGTTAAAAAAATAAAATAAATATACATATATACGTATATATATATATATATATATATATATATATATATATATATATATATATATATATATATATATGTATACATACACACATATATATATATATATATATGTGCCCATGTTTTTTGATTAGAATTATAATCGTATGGATGTAGCCCCAGATTCTTATGCATCACTTAGTATTTGCACTTAAGTGATTGAGACTTTTGGAGTACATTTGAATAAACTGTGCAATAAAGTGACAACAAAAATGAAATACTAAATAAAATTCAACAGACAGGATCAATGACTAATATATCTCATCACTGAAGTTTGTGTCACGGCACATTCAAAAAAACTGCTTCTTTTATTTGTAGAGATTTTCTTGTATATGTGTTTGTTTAGTATGCATCTACCAAGCAAGGCAGATCGATTCTGAATATTAAGTATGCAGATTCAACGGTATCAAAGAAGGCAAAATATCGAGAAGAGATTGAGGAAATTGATTAGATGGCCTTGTACCACAACAAAACAAACAAAGACTGTGTAAAAGGACACTGTATATAAGCCTCCATATACAGTACATGTATTCTTTCCATCCCAGTGTGTCCTCAATATCACTGCAGTAAAGTTACACTGTGGAAGAATACACAACGTTAAAACGTTATATTGACATCGATCCTGACAACCATGTGTGAAAGTTTACTGCTTTAAAAGGGATCCAGAAAGAGTGAGTAGCAACTATATCAGCACAAAAGTCATGTTTAAGCTCCCAAAAGTAATATCACAAATACTCACATATTGTGTCACTATCTGAAATGACTTGATCAGGATTCTGGCATGTGAGGTGGAACAGGAGGCTAACCAGACACAGTTGGACAGCAACAGTGGCACCTGTGCTCTCCACAGGGCACACAGAGAACTGGGACCGTGTAAGCATGAGTGTGTCGTTATTTATGAACCAGAAAATCATACCTAACAAGTCACTGAGTTTAGATAACAATGTAAAAACACAGACAAATCGCTGTTCCAAAGAAACAAAACGAGGCAGAGTTTGCCCGACGAACATCATCTGAAACATGATAAGCGCTTATTGATGAGTGCGCTTCACTTCCTGTAACTGATACAACGGCACAAGAACAAGAAAGTGCCAATCAGAAAGGAACGGCTGCTGACTCAGGTCATGTGACTTCACATTGGCGAGTGGGATCGAGACAGAGAGTAGGCGGAAGACAAAGAAGGCAAGTGCTATAATAAGTAAAGGTAAAAGCAAGCAAGACAGACGGAGGAGGGAGCAAAGGGAGACGTGCAGAGAGAATTTTACTTCGTGAGTGTACAAATATGGAACAACTGTTCCAAGGTACGAAATGGATTGCCTGTAAAACTACAGGGAATGGTTAATGAGAGAAAACAAAAATCAAAGCATTAAACAACAGCTTAAACATCCATCTGGGAAAATATTTCTTTAATGGGAGATATTTACTGGCAACGATCAATGCTCATCATTGCTAGTATTATGGAGGATCGGGCCCTGCATTATCATGGCATTTTTAACACTAAGTTGAAGGTTGGAGGTTATCTCTCCTCTTGTCAAATTCACTTAGAACGTTGCTGCCAAGGGCCAAGTGTTTATATACATTTATTTATTTCATAAGCAGGTCCAATTTGTTTCCATTTCATTATTTTAATGGCCTCTCAAGACCAGCTCCTACAACCTACAACTACTGGAAGATACCAGCTGTCAATCACACTGGTGTTTACTCATATGTTCTGTGCTTTATCATTATTTCCTCAAAATGGGAACATCATTTACAAAAATGACAACATGTGCTATTGAAGACGACTAACCAAGACTACTATGGTTATAAATCCATCCATCTTCTACCGCTTTATCCTCCACATGATGGTCGTGGTTTGAGCTGTGCCAATCTCAGCTGACATAGGGGGATAGGTGGAGTGCACCCTGGATAGTTTGCCAGTCCATCACAGGGCCACACATAGAGACAAACAACCATCCACTCTCACTTAGATTGTCCAATTTATCTAATTCCCATATTGCATGTTTTGGACTGTGGGAGAAAACTGGAGAACCCGGAGAAAAACCCCCCCAGACACACACACACAGGGAGAACATGCAAACTCCACACAGAAAGGCCCTTGTTCCGACTGGGTCACAAACCAGGGTCTTCTTGCTGCAAAGACAAGAGTGCTATCCACTACACCACCCATGTGGCCCTTGTTACAAATCAAGTGAGAATACATCAGTTTTTCCATAGACTTCCATTCAAACTGATCTTTTTTGCAACTGAGTGGCTGTTCAATACATTTTCACTACCTGGTTGGCCTTAAACAACAAATAAGATCCAGTTTTTATATATGATCTGGGATTGCGAATCACTGTATTACAGCATAAAAGTATCAGAATAGTACGTGTACGGCAGGATGATTTAAAGATGATGGAAAAATACCAGTGTGATACTTTTGCTAAGAGACTAGAAAAGAGTACATAAAGTCTCAACACAAGACCAAACAACTAGTTGAACCTCAGTCCAGACATGCTGCGAAGGTTTTGGCTGTTGCTCATACAACCTCTTTGTTGCATCAGGAAGTTCTGATGTGAGAAAACTAAAATGTAAGACATATTATTGAGTTACAGCTCGACTTTCCTCTTTCCATCGTCCTCTTTCTCTTATATTTTGTCTCGTCTATACATCGGCAGTTGCAGCCACTTTCACTTATTGCTCATTGTTTGCTTGTTGGAGAGATTTGTTGCCATGTTTTTTTACGCCAAATACATGTATGTACAGTTTTGATTTTTACAGGCATGCGACAAGTAATTATCAGGGAGAGCTCATGATCATCGACTCTTAATGCAGAGATTTGGTAGGATTGAAGCCTGATAATCTCAGATAAAAACCTCCCTGACTCTTTCGGCCTTGCTCTTAAACAAAACAGCCACGAGTAGACATTTCAGAAGTTCCCCTTTCTTGCTGTAACATGAAAACTTATCAAACTATACTTTCCCTTCTCCTCATTTCTGTCGCTCAGTTTCAATATGTGTCCAACCTTGCATGGTTCTCATTGGGCCCCTTCAGTGTGTGCCACAGAGGGCTGCAGGAGATGTTTTTTGCCCTTCGTCTGACACATTCTGCTCCAGTGATTTATATTTCTGCACCTCTCTCTCTCTCTCTCTCTCTCTCCCCCTCCCCCCCCGCTCTGTGTCTTTCTGTCCCAAACACTTCTAACTCTTTGTAGCTTTTACTCATTGTCCATTTCTCTTCCGTGTGCCTCTGCACTCTGCAGACGCACTGACACAAGGACACATGCCTGCACACTCACACAAATAGCCCCAAGCTAAGCAGGAGAGGAGTGGGAGATTACTAATCCTGTCCCAGAGAGAGTGGGCCTGCTGGGGGATTAGAGTGGGTCTGTGGGTGGCTCAAAAGATGGAGGGCAGAGAAGGGTGGACAGCTCAAGAGGATGTGAGAATGAGTAATTCCTCCTTCAGATGGACACGGTGATGCGAGTAAAACCTGTGGTGGCGGTCGATCTGAACGAGTCGCTGCTCCTCCAAATGACTTACCAACCTTCTTTTGTGGACTTTATGATGGACTGTAGATTTTGGACGGAGGTGTCTGGTTAAAGTCCACGTCTCACGTCTTAAATTTTTAATTTCCTGACTTCCTGACTCATCAAGAGAGATGTACAAGTGTCAGCAAGTGAGACGGATGGAGTAGAACGAGCACGCAGGGAAACTGAGACCAAAACTCACACTTTCCAACTCACTGAATGTAATTCACTTGTTTAACAGAACTGTGCCAGGGACTGGGATCTGACCCTGTATTTGAGACGGGTGGTGGAAAAGGATTTGAAAAAAGCAACTATACTACCATTGAAAGTGAGAACACGGAGGCACTGTTGTTTTGAACAGAAATGGCAAAGTCTGATTACTGCGGACACAAGATTCAACTGATTGTTCACACTCTTCGGAGACTGTGCACAACACAAATATTTCACAATTGCTGTGTGACTTTCAAATAGGATTGGGGGAAGGAATAATTGAAGTGTAAGTTTGTGTATGAGTGAGTTTTGTGTACAGAGACGCAATCATGCAACACTAATCCCACTCTCCACTCTCCAGCAGGTTCATAGCACAGTGGAGCAGGTCAGTGGAGACCGGGGTGGAACATCCCACCACCCTGCACTTCCTGGCATTAGCAGACATTTTAACATTTAAAGCAATAATTACATTATTTTGCATCCATTTTATAGACAATATGTGCCCTCAACACGGACTCATCCTTCAAATGAATCATTCTACTTGGAGTGTTTTTTTTTCTTTTTTCATGTTTGCTTCCATGACGTCTGGTTTCTTTCCACGTAAATAGAATAAAAATATATTTTATTCTATTTCTTTTTATCCCCCCCACCCCATCAGCCACCCCCACCCCGCTCTTCCTGCTGGCGTTTCTCCCAAACCAGCACTACTTTGTCGCAGGAAACAGCATGTGTGCCAGACTTCCCTTTGATATGTAACATCAGGAGCAGTTTCATTGCACCACCAAACACACGACTGTCTGAACCGCATTCAAAAGAAAGCCACTGTCATACTCCTGCTGCTCTGCGCACATGGCTGCTACACATTCAGACACCTGTATGACACACATGCACATATGTGAAGGAACACACAAAACTCTCTGTGACTTCTGAAGATATTGAGTCAACTACATTTCATGGAGATTTAGTGTCACTCTAACTTTAACTACAGTACCACTTGCCTAACCGGCCTTTTGCACAGCAGAAATAATCAAGTTGTTGATGTCAGAGTTCCATTTAACTTCCTCAGTGGTTGGGTGCTTGCTGGCTCACCATCACATTGTCCTGACTTACATGAATCCAACAGAGACATTATTAATATTATCAATATAACCTTGGCTTTTCCAGCTATTTTATGTCTGCTGTGAAAAAAAAACAATTCTGATGCTACATTTAGCAAATGGACTTTAACTTTACATGATTTATGTTTTTGGCCCCACTATGTAACCAGATAGGGTCCCCATTCTTGTACAGCATATACACAATGCATTCCCTAGCCCTTACCCTAACCCTTAATCTAAGCTTTAACCTAAACCCAATTCTAACCCTAACCTTAAAACCAAGTCTCAAGCCTCAAAGGCTCTCCAAATTTTGTGAGAACCACCAAACATGTCTTCACAAGGTCAAAATGTCCTCACAGCACACTTTAGACATGTACAAACACACAAACCCTGACCAAATACTTATCCCTAACCTTAACCAAAACCACATTAAACAAAAATCAGATTATACTGAACCAGAAATAAGGTTTTGCATCATCAGGCATCATCAGCGTGTATACACACAAACACACCAACTATATATCAGCACACACCGGTTATGTGACAGTTTGATAGTGGAATATCACAAACACACAGACATATCACGGGAATGAAAATGAGCTCCCTGGAGCTATTTCTTATGATTGAGATGTCTCACACAAAGTTGCACTTTGCATGTGTCATACCCCCAATTACGGCTCCCAATGACAGCAGTCGCCCTCATTTAAAAAAGGAGTTCCCGTGCACAGGTTTTATGCTTGGGGCGATTTCCCAGCCCAAACTGTGGCTTAAAAAAATTGATTACAATGTCAAAAAAAGCTTGTGCTGAATGTATTTTCGCTATTTTTTTAACTGAACCAAAGATATACCAGAGTACATTGCATCTTGCTCATATATGTCATATAGAAAAAGTATTTTTTACCCTTTAACACCGAGCGCGTCGCTGATGACACATTGGCACGAGCGCACTTTGCATTACCGTAGTTATGCAACGGTTTGTGTTAGTGGAAAAATTCCAACGGTTGCACATTGAAGCCATCATGTGGTTATTATTTTTTGATTTTCTTAATTTTAAATTGTTTAAACAGTATGTTAAATTAAATAATTGGTAACAACTGCTAGATATTGGAAGTTATTGTGGAAAAATGGACAAAAGCACTTAGATACAGGACATTCGCTGGTCCTTTTATGGTTAAAATAAGCAAAAGAATCCAGACAGACTTAGGTGTTAACGGGTTAATATTGCTTTTACTTAAATTGATTATTTTGTGTGTGTTTGAAGAAATCATTGATGGAAATATTAAATGTCTCAGCATTAAATAAAAATATTCCATAATGAGCGCTGGATATACATATGCCCCTACGACATATAGACTGCGTTGATTTGGATTGGACTCACCTTCAGTAGCAGTGTAATTTAGTTTGAGATGATACAATAATGTGTGTATTTTTTCTAAAATAAAAACTAAATGAATAAATGATAACCCATGTGTAATGGATGTAAAACATCTCAAATATCTATTCATTTTATGGGGGAGGGGATGACAGCTGGCTGTGAGTGTGTGTGTGTGTGTGTGTGGGGGGGGTGATGGTAGAAGAAATTAATTCCTAAGCAAATGCTGATGATGGTCTTAATCCGGCCATTCAGTAGGTCGAGTTGAGGACAGCTGTTTTAAAGCTGACACACAATCCCACATTATTCGGACAGAATAAATTCCCGTATCCGTCCATTCACAAGGGCGAGGCACTGTAAGTTTAAAATGTAGTCAGGTACTAAATACAATATACATTGCCATTAGTAATGTAAACTAGACTCTAAACATGATTGAATGCGAATACTTTTTGATTAGTACAGAATTAGTCACTGGAAACAAAGCGCCAAAACACTGCTAGTGTCCCTGCCGCCCAGATTTACCCCACTCTTTAAATGAGCCTGCAGAGCTTTGTGAAAGATCCATGCACTTTTTCAACATTCATTTCAGTGGCACCCGTATGTGTCAGAGAACAGGGGTTAATTCCTTAACCAAAACTATTCTTTCAACATTCACTAAACCTCTTTCATGTTTCAGAAAGCTGGGTTTAAGTCCTCTACCTAAAGTCTGCTGCCATGTCACTTTACTGACGCAGCTGTGACTTTGCTTCATCTACTGTGATGTGAAATGCATCGCTGCGTGTCTCCGCCGCTACACTAAGGTCATTTTCACACCTAATAGTCCGCCAGACTGCACGATTGGGGGTTGCAACACTCAACCAGTCCGATTTTGCTTTCACGCTGCACTTTAGTGCGAATCGAACCTTTTGAATAACGTATTCCCCTCCTCGTCTGACGTGGCGCTGCGTCAAGAATTACTGAAGGAGAAGACAAACAATGAACAAGAAAACTCACTCATCTATTGGTTAATGCAGGGCAACTTCTGTTTCCGCCACATATTCACACCTCCCCAAACAAACCAGACTGTCCAAGCAAATGAACTAGGATTCGTTTAAGAAGGTCTGGTGTGAATGCACCCTAAGAAACAATACTTTTGTGGCGGTAATAGGCTCAATCGGGATTGTGAGATCAACATTTTCAGTGGTTTCAGTGGAACTGACATTCGTTTATAATGGAAAAGAAAAGTTGTTCTTTTGTTGTCTTTAGCTCCTTAATTGTGAAGCAAAATTCACCTTCAAGTGTTTCTAGAAGCATCTTTTTGCAACAGGCATATGATCTTACGTTGACAGTGAAATGTGAAATGCAGGCTCTTTGTCAACACAGCTATTTGTTTCCCAGTCCAAAGTGAAACATGTGTCTATGTATAAAATGTGGTTTTCATGAATGGTATCAAGAGAAAAGTTCCATTATTAAAACACATAATCGAAATGTAATCATGTAAACCATGCAAATGTTACTCTAATCTAATTCCACATTTTTCAAATGTAATCAGATCCATTATTTAAAAAAAAAAAATCAGATTACTTATGCAAATTACATGTAAATTTCTACCCAGCCCTGGTTAATGCAAACGTTGTAACACAATTAAAAAAATCAACCGTTTCACAATTGAATTTTGTAATCCCTACACAAGCATGAGGAAATACTGTGCAATTCTGAAAATGAAATTGCAATATGTTTATTTATCAGAGTGGAATATGAGGCAAGGTGAGAAGAGAAGAGAAGAGAAGAGAAGAGAAGAGAAGAGAAGAGAAGAGAAGAGAAGAGAAGAAAAAAAGAGAAAGACAAAAGGCAGAAACGAGTAAAAAAGACAACAGAAGCTGCAAAAGAATGTAAACAGGCGAGTTTCAGGAAGAGAGGAAATAAGAGATGTGTGTGACCCCTGTCAACACAGCAACCTGTTAACAACAGGAGTCCATTTAGCTTGGAGTGACTACAGTAGGGGGCCAATCCTGGACTCCATGCCACCCTTTCCATTAGTCACAAAAACATGTTCACACGGTCATGTACATCAGCATACTGTATGAGCGCACACGCACATGCACACACAGAGGAAACAAACAAAGGCACATAGGATACAATCTGCAAGAAAGGAAAGTATACCCTTCTCTCTGAGGTCATGAGCATTCACCCTCTCATCCATTTAGCCTTCTATTGCAATGGAATTCTGATAGCAAAGTTCACAAGAGGAGAGAACAAAATGGAGAGAGACGCACAGTGTGAAGTGGAGGAAGTGTATCCTCCAAGGAAATCCAATGAGAGCTCAAGGAACAGTGCTGGGAAGCAAACAGGGAACAGACCAAGGGGAAAGGAGAATCAGTAGTAAGAAGAGAGATGAGGGGGAGATTAGAAATATAGGAGAGATAAAAGGGCCTTGAAATTTCAAAGATCAAAGTTGACTATTGATAGCGTGCCACGCTGCATACAGAGCTCACGTTGAAAAACGTAATAGCCATTCCATGCTACTTATTACAAAGAGAGAGAGTTGTCTTCATGAGTAAAATATGATGATTTCAATATTAACATGACTTGAATGTACAATAGAATTCAAGATTAAGGCTTCTGGGATTCTAGAATATACAGCAGTGCTATTGATCCTGACTGAAGTGTTGTTCCCATTCTGTTAAAGGCATCATCTGTACAATCAGGCTCTCACCAAACATGTTTTTTGTTATGACAAGAGGCAAGGCCTAAGTGTGGTAGTGAGATGGCCCAGTGCCATAAGGTCCCTCAGTTGTATTAATTAAATCATTAAAAAAAAAAAATCAATGGTCAATAAAAGAAAACCAACAAAAGCAATGATTTACCTAAATACAAGGAACTATGTTTTGGATGTCGTTTCAGAACCATGGACAGCTATGTTCTGCGCGTGCACTTTAAAAATCTATTATACTGAAACGGGGTGGAGACCGACAGGCTGAGACAGACGAGCATAAATGCTCCACTTACATACATCAGTGACTAACCCTGCAGCCTTTCCTTGTGAATAAAACTTTTGGTGATAATTTGGCTACAACAGAGCAAAAGGAAGTGTTTTGCCTTTTGAGGAATAAAGTAAATGAAAAGTTTTATTTTATTTTATTTTTTTAGAACCAGCGATATCCTGGCCCCAGTCCGGATGCAGTGTGAAGAGTAATGTTTCATTAAGATGACATTTGGGTTGAAAAGATGAATTGATTAATCATTGGACTGTCACACAAGATTTTCTTTCTTGAAACCACAATGATTGGTGCTCCTTATAATCAGATTTTTTTTGATTTGTTGGCTAAAACTATTCCACAACCAAGCCCTGTGTCTTCAATAGCATGACAATTTTTCCTTTTTACAATTATTGGCATGCACATGTTGGTCATATCTAAGGATTTTTTTGGAGGAGGGTAATTCCTTTTATCTCCGTAAGAATGCTTGCTGTAACAGCAATAGTAATCGGCATACTTTGTATTCATAACATTAAATTAGGGGTATGATAAATATTATTAGCCTTTAGAACAGAATAGAATAGAATAAAACAGAATAGAATCCTGTAATAAGATCTAAAAGAGAACACATTTTTTTGGTGTCCAAGAGAAACAAACAAACACAACAGCACACTGTCTGTCTGTACAGATGCCATTCGACACTGACATTCTATAACATATTATATTGAACCTTTGCTCCCCCATTCCACCACCACACAGCTATACATTAGATATAACACCAGACACCAGATATTGCAGCTTGCACCCTCAACCCTCGCAGCGAGCGGAACACCAAGTTTGTTCTTTTTCTTTGCACACACGTAATCACATCTCATCTCCTGCACACAAACAAAAGGTAAAGAGGAATAACCATGATGGAAACTGGAAACAATGAAATAAGATTAGCCAACGTTACAGAAGTTCTCCGGGAGGAAGGGAGTGACTATCAAGAGACGGCTGTGCTAATAACTGGGTTATTGTTCAGTGAAGGTGTGAAGCACCAAAGCTGCTGGCAGTAACTCTGCATTTGCTTTCAATTTGCCACAAGTCAGTGAAAATAATTGCTCAACCCAGAGGACCCATGCAGACGCACAACTTGTGGACAACCAAACAAATTTGCAGTCATACATAGAGTTAGCAAATTTGCACAGAGGCAGGCTCAGGCACAGACACAGCCTCCAAAAGTAAAAATAGCCTATATAATCAAGGCTTAGCTACTAATTTAACTGAGACGTATCATTTAGCTTTCCATCCATCTATTTTCTACCGCTTTCGCCAGTCCATAGACATTTTAAAAGAAAGAAAAACAAAGATACCGCCTGACAACACAGAATGCAATATTAGAAATGAAAGCTCAAGGAAAGAGACAAAGTGAGAACGTTAAATGAAGAGAAAGAAAACGGGATGACTAAGTGATGAGGCAGCAAGTGAATGAAAGGGAGAGCGAGGAAGAAAGAAGGAAATGTAACAAAAACAAATAAATGACAGAGGTGCGAGTTGGTCACGATGATGCAAAACTAAAAAGAGGTAACAAAAAAAAGGGTGTTTGGAAAAAGTGAGGGCGGACAGAGCCGATGAAGGAGTAAGAAAAGGGTAGATAGACATGAAGAGAAAAGGCTAAAGCCCGGGTTTAGACAGGCCTTTATTGGTTCACAGATGCAGACACACTTTGAAGTTGGGAAGAGATTTTGGGCTTATAACTCTGACAACAGTGACTGGAGGAATACGGAAATTCAATTTAGGTTATGCATGCAGACATGGTGAGCTACCAGAAATGAAGGGGAAAAAAGGGAACACATCAAAGATGGATTTTAGGGAGTAAAAAGAAAAAGAACAAGAACAAGATAAAATAATACACTTTGAATCATTTTAATAATTTATTTACTTTTAAAATGATGGGCTACAAAGGGCTGCACTGGTGCTCCGTCATGTCAATATTTGAGTAATGTGTTTTTTGTTTAAGTCATGACACTGAGCATCGCTGCAAAGCCACAGACGTGACCATAGGAGTGAGAAACAGAAACAATAAAAAACATTCAGTAGTTTAAAAATAAGCACATTTAATTTAGTGATAATAAACTGTGAATAGTGTATTGTGCATTTAGTTCAATTTGTCTTTTTTTTTTTCAATCGCTTCTTTATCATGTTGCAAATATTGTGAGGTGTAGTCTTAGTCTTACATTACATTTCCTATTTTTGCGGACACCTCTATCTTAAGTGCATGGGACAGCACTAACACTTTAAGAGTCCAGTAAGATGAAAGGGTTTAATCTGTTGAATAATACAAATTGTTGGCACCCAGGACATGAAAATGGGACCAGCCTCACCGGTGTTTGTCAAGTTGTCTTGTGAGGAAGGATGGGCGGCGTCAGACAACGTTCCTTGAATGTAGTAACACAGTGACTGAAGGGGAGCACGTGCTCGTATGATACAGACCAGGAAGTCGCTCTGTAGGCAGGTGTTCTCGACTTGAATTTGATTCTGGCATGAAAGGGTATCCAGTGGAGGGCGATGAGCAGTGGAGTGACATGTGCCCTTTGAGACTGATCGAAGACCAAATGCACCGCCACATTCTGATCCATCTGTACGGTTTTCACGATGCGTGAAGGGAAGGCCGCCAGGATGGCATTATAGCAAATTAAACAGGTTTGAGTTAGTTGAGCTTGTTTAGCAGCTAAGAGATTTACTGGAACACGAGAAAGTAATGATGAGCCAGCAGGAGGCATCATGTATTTCCACCTCCACTGGACAGCCTTTCATTTAAATAGTATGTTCATTGTCATCGCTGTGTAATTGCAGAAGTGTGTTCCTAAACTGACTGTAGGTTTAAGTCGATGGTTGTTTGTCTCCTTTTTTTTTTGCTTTTCCATTAACGATGGAACCTGTTTAGTACCTGTTCTTGCGAGGTTCCAAGTGAGGGGAGCCGTCACACAGCCGACCACTGAGAGTGTAATCACTGGAAGGGTCTTGAGCGCGATGTCCGCAAACCAAACGATGCCAAATCAGTTAAAAAGACGTAAAAATCCTGAAAACTGTCAAAAAGGACATTTCTAAAATCTAACAATAGCCTTTCTGCATGGAGTTTGCATGTTCTCCTCCCACAGTCCAAAAACATGCAATATAGGGGATTGGCACCTGCAACCTTTATGTGGAGGACAGTGTTTGGAATAACGCCGTTTAAAAGAACAGCGTTAGGTAACGGCGTTATTTTTTCAGTAATGGGGTAATCTAACTAATTACTTTTCCCGTCGTTACAATGCTGTTAACGTTACTGGACGTAAAATGCGGTGCGTTAGTATGCATTGGTTGAATAACCTGTGTAATCCCAACGCACCCCTGGCTCACAGCTAGTGAGGAGGCGGGTTAATAACGAGGTAAGCGACTCCAGCATACGCGTTTCAGCTAAACAGCGAATCGATGAAGCAGCAGAGATGGCGAGTCAGGACTCCGATGTAAAGTTGGCATTTTCATTGTGATCAAAGGCAAGAATGTACATGTAATGTGTACATTACATTATAAAAACTTTGTCGACATCCGTTGTAAGCAATTCTAATTAATGAAGCATCTCACAATGGCACACGCATTACAAAGTTAGTCGCCAAAAACACAGATTATTATTATTATTATTGAGAGTTTGATTTATTTAATTAAGAATAAGACTGAAGAGCTAAACACACTTTTTGTTGTTTAAAAGTTTACTTTTGTTGTCTCAGGTTGAGAGAGTTTGATTTAATTTGAGTTAAATGCACTTTATATGGTGTAACTGTTTACTTTTCTTACAAAGATAATACTTGAAGTGCAGGATAAACATCTTGCTGTCTGTCGACGTGCAATAAATATAGAAAGCTATGTACAAACACCTGTCTGTTCTACTCATTTCAACTGACTTGTGAAAAATACACAAAAAAATCCAAATTCTTTGACATATAGCAACTTTTTTTTTAACAGTAACGCAAATAGTTACTTTTCCTGGTAACGAGTTACTTTTATTATAGAGTAATTCAGTTACTAACTCAGTTACTTTTTGGAACAAGTAACTATAACTAATTACTTTTTTAAAGTAACGTTCCCAACACTGGTGGAGGATAAAGTGGTATGAGGTGAGTGAGTGAGTGACGTCCTCCAAATGAATTTAAGCAAGCAAAATTAACAACCAAGCAAAAATCTCTGCAGCAGAGGTATGGTGTGAATTTAGCAGGTACAAATAAACAAAGCAGGCACATTTAAAAACAAAGGAGAGCGATCAGACAAAACAGATTTAGAAAAAGGCCCTTGTCAAAACAGAAGTGCAGTCAAAAATCCCACAGGAAAAGTGTTTTTTTAAAAACCAAAAAACAAGTCAAGTTTCTTTGGTTCCCATGCTATGGAACATGTTTGATGAAACAATAAATCAAGCTTTTTTTGGGGGGCGTCCTTAACCTTCAATAATCCTTTGATAATTGAACTAATTTCTTCTCAGTAGTAACACAGAACAAAGAGAACAAAGAGAAGCACTATTCAAAGACAACAAAGTATAAATTCCACTTTGTTAGTGAAAGCTGAAAACCTTACACTGTGTATGTAGCACAGTGAGAAATGTAGCCACAACACTTCATCTTGCTTATGCAGGCAGAGTCAGACTCAAGTCTCAGAGGAATGCAAAACGTCTCCCTCGACACTCACGTGTGCTGCTTCATTATTCCCAAACCCTTCAAGCGTGGATTTTGCTAACAGCAACCTTAGGCTTTATCTGGATAAAAATCGATCTACTCTTGATTACGCCACTGAAAATCGTGTCAACGCATGACAGCATCACACCCTCAATTTGCTCTAACAAGCAATAAGACGAGAATACGGGGCCCGACAAACCCCAAATGCTGCTGGCTTGCAAGTAAAAGCATGATGCAAAGCACACACATGGAAACGTACACACAGACACAGAAGAGGAAGACGCACACTGATCCAGAAATGTGAGCAGATAAACACATAAATCCCTGAGAGCTCTGTTACAGAGCGAAAGACACTTCAAACACAGGCTCATTAGACAGCCTGCAGAGAAAGGAGAGCGGAGGTTTTAATAGCTGTGGTCCTCAAAACACAGCACATGTTGCAAATACTGCTTTGCTCACATTAATGTCTGTATATAGATTTGGGTTAATACTTTCTCAAAGTTTCAGGGGTTACAGGTTCAATGTAAAACTTTTTACGAGGATATAGCTAAAGCAAGTAAAAGAGCGTCTCGCCCCATAGCTCTGTTACCTAAGTCACGGGGAGCTAGAAATATTTGAGTGCGGTAAAGTTTTGGAGGTAAAGTTATGGAAAAACGACCAAGTTTCAGAAAGGTTTCAGAAGTTTGCTTTTTAAAACATGCAAACCATATCAGACGGTGTTTATTTTAAATTGTGAAAAAGAAGTAGAAAACTGATTAAAACAGGCACAAAAATGCAGGTAAAAACTAGAATTTAAAAGCAGTTTTAAATTCAGTTTTGACTACATTAGCACCATGGTTCTCAGACTGAGGTACGTGTACCACCGGTGGCATGTGAATCAGAATCAGAAATAGTGTGTAGAAATAACAACAACAATTAGAATAAATGAAATAATAATAATTAGAGTCGCCTTATCTCTTGCTCCATCTTAATCCAATTTCACTATACCAGTGTCTGTGAGGAAGAGGAGGATGATGAGAGAACAAATTATCTTATTGGGAATAAATCTGCCTCCTGTGAAAAGTCCGCAGCTGACTGCAGTTTGAGAACCACAGTTTTGTTTGTTTTATTATTGTGACCCAATTCACAACATAAATCCAGGCAAGAGCAAACCATTTCATAGCCATTTCCAGGAGTTATACGATTGGTAACTTAATCAAATTGTATGCTTTAAAATTTAAAACACTCATATATCGTAAGTAATGGCAAAAAAAACAGCAACTCACCGATGACCCATCTGTGGGTCTCAACTCAGTCTCTGAGAATAACTGCTTTAAATAAAGGGAAATATTAAAAAAAAAAAAATCCGGAAACTAATTAATATATTCCTCATATTGAGGTTAGAGAATACACTGTGACAACACAAAAATACAGAGCAAAGTATGTAAACATATACCCAAAAGCCTTGTCGCCACATTTTCAATTAAAATATTTCCTCCTTCTCGATAAGTAGGCTTGCATCTGCTTCACTGCAAAGACGAGTTCTCTTTCTCTGAAAGCATTGTTTTCTTAACCCTAACCCACACTATTATTAGCTGGATCCATTGCTCTTTATCCATGCAGAAAGTGGGAGCTTGGAAGTGCAGAAATAGACTACTCAAGGTCTGTATACAGCATGTGTGCCGTGTTGTCTTTGTGACTTCATAGGTCACTGTCAAACGAGGCGTCTTCAGTCCACCTGACGACGTCCTTCCCATCCGCTCATCTCCCGTTGTCATGGGTTACCTTATGTACTTGTTGAATCTCTAGCTTGTGTGTTTGTATGTTAGTATGTCTGCTACTGTGAATGTGAGACATTTGGAGCACATTTTCAAAGTGAGCTTTTCATCTCATTGTGGCAGGTGACAGAAGAAAAAAAATAAAGGGGGTTAAAAGAAGACGAGCCGAGTCAAGAAATCAAGGTGAAATTAGATGAGAGTTAGATTTGGTGAGAGGAGAGAGGCTGCGCAGAGTATCAGTGTGTAGGATGCTATCACAAAAGAGAAATCTGAAGAGGATTAAGAGGCGAAATCAAAGGAACCAAGAGGAATAAAAGATTCTTGACTCGGTAACAAGGCCAAGTTATAAAACAATGGTTGCACTGCTCCGATTATAGCAATGACAATGATGCAGTCTAAACCTTATATCATAAACTGTAACCATAAACTTGCTGATGCGGTCCCATGTGGATATTATGGGCACACTGTTTATAGCTGCACAATAAGTTATGAGTCAGTGCTACAGTGGGTAAAATCAGGACAGAGAGCATGAGAAGGAAAAAATAAAAGATGTAAAATGAAAAGGGAAAGGTGGCACGCAGAGGGTATTTTGTTAATCATTGTAAAAAGTGGAGGAACGTAAAGAGAACAAAGACGATTCATATTTCACAATTAGATGATTTGGTGCATTATTTAACGAATACAACCTCAGCAGAAAACTACAACTACCAGCCAGCCCTTTGCTTTTAATGAGACTGGAGAATGACTTTCTTAGTTACTGCGCCACAAGAACACATCACAAAGCCCAACATGTTGCATTCTGCATGGTTTCAAACACCCTTGGTTATTCCTCCCCGTTCTCCTACTCCTTCAGTGTAGTGTCAGCAGCTGTTTTGTTATCCCATGCCCCTACTCAAGGCATCAATATTTACAGCTATATAAAATTTTGTTCACAGCCCTCACAGGAGCGGGGCGAAGGCCCTGCAGATACATGACTCTAGACAAAACATAACTTTGAACAGTAGAAATAGAAATTAGACTGTGCACCAACCATCACTTCTGGAACCACATGCACCCACTGGCCAAGGATTGATTCTCCTCCAAAGCCCCTCTTCTGCTCAACAACAAAACTTTCTTGAGACCAAGGACTGGATAGTTAGTCCATGCTTGTTTATTTCTCATTTTAACCTTGATATTTTAAAAGGTAGTGGAATCTTTCATTTTTGATGCTGTAGCTGTGCTGGAAATTGAGTGGATGGAGGTCATTCTCGGGGTTTTCATGGGTGAGGAAGGGGACAAAATCTTGTATTGCCATTATGAACATGAAAAGGACAGACTTAGGTACTCAGGTGCATACAGTGTATAAGAAACAGGGCAGTATTCAATAATAAATTCAACAAGTACTTAAGAAGAAATTATTTAAAACCTTCCATTTATATCAGAGCTTGACAAGGCTGTCACTGCGTGAGACTGGCAATGAACCAAAATGACTACCTCTTTTGCTGTCCTAGTTGCAGGGCAAACTGAAGCCAGTTTCCATCATGGTACAGTACAGTACAGTTTGGAACGTTAACGCCCTCAGTCAGGCTTGCACACAATGACATTGAACACAAAAACAATGGAGGACTGCTGGGTTTGTGGCTGTTTGTCTAAACAAGACGTCGCGCTTTGTATGAGAGTAGACCGTGGGCGTTGAAGAAACACCGGTCGCAAGAGAGAGATGCTTTTCTGTCACTCAATCAGCTGGCTGTTGTGGGTCTTGCTCCACCCCGTACTGTACCCTACCATTACTCTGGTACCCCAAGGGAAGGGTACCAAAGAATGGTAATGGTCGGGGCGGGTTATTTTGGTACTATTCTTAATGGAAATGCCAAAAAATATGTACCGCACAGTACTGAAGCGTTCCATGCGGAGGAAACACGGCTTTATTGGAGCATAACTAACAGTTACCACCAAAGGCAATCCAGTAATGGAACTCTCACGCTTGCTAAAATTGTAAGAGTTCCACATAATATAATCCTTTATTAGTCCCACAATGGGTGATATTGCTGTTGAATAGAAATAAACCTTTAAAATGTACCAGTGTTTGTAAAATATAAAAGTGCATCCTCAGGTTGTGGTTAAGGTAATTAATCAGCACCATTCACAGTACACACATTATAAATAACTATCATGTCTCAGAGAAAAGTAACAGCATGCACAATACAATGTTTGTATTTACCTGTGGAACAGATATAGTTGGATCAAGGCAATGTCACAATGTAAAAAAGAGATACAGTGCATTTCAAGCCTTGTTTACGGTATGAGGCCAAGATACAAAACGCACTGATTCCGTTGCATAAATTGTCTTACACTTGAGAACGACCATGACCTGAGATACTACTGCACATATTGCATCTTTTTAATGCTAATGACGTTTTTGAACAAGCTGAATTCCCAGTATATCAGGGAATACAAAACTAAAATTATGTTCATTCGTGTCAACTGGAATGTCTCGATAAATCAAGCCTCAAAGGAAACATGCAATTAGTAAACAAAATTACAAAATAATGTAAATGTAAAGCATTTAATCTCGTAAACACAAACACATACCTAAGAGAAATTCTGAGCCTATTTCCTTATTATGTTCTTATATATGAATTTTACCATCAAAAACATGGTTGAGTAATGTCACAGTAGTCATTAAAGGGTCACTTCAGCCAAAGAATTTACAGGGTTTTTTTTTTTTATAGGGACAGGAATTGGGATCGGTCAGTATCGGTATCGGTCCCGTCAAAATAATATATTAAAATTTTTAGATCCCTGCAACGCTCTGTCTTAATGACAATAAAAGTGATTTGATTTGATTTGATTTGATCACTGGTAAATATAAATCAGCAAAAGCATTTTAGCTGAGTAATGTTGAGAGACACAGTTGGATAATTATGTCCTTGACTCATGTGTCGCTGACAGCTTCATAATTCATAAATGTTCTTAAAAGGACTGTATCAGACTAATATCGATATCATAATTGGACATTAAGAAGTGGTATCGTCCCATCCCTATTTTACAAATTTGCAGAGATAAATGTGTTATTTGATCGTTATTCGACAGCGGATCTGAGATACATGTCTCATTCTGCTCTTTACTGTGTATGACTGCCCTTTAACATGATAGTTGCAGTGCTTTTTTAAAAGTGTCCCCTTGGCACCATTTAATGACATGCTAAAACATGTGTGAAGACAGAGTCAATCATTATGAAAGTAATGGGGCAGTGGGTTAAATAATTAGCTATGGGATACATTCTGCTCTTAAAACGACTGCTCATTTGTTCCTAGTACATGTTAAACGGTCTAAAAACCAACAATCTTCACATAAATCTCACGCACTCACTGTACCGTTCATTATATTGTGTGCAGTGTTGGCAAATTTCAATCACCACTGCTCTACAGTACACACCGAGACATTTCCTCTTGGGAATTCTCCAAGTGCGTCTTTGTCAAACACTCCACAATCATGAGCGCTGCGTTCTGTATCTCCTGTAAAGCTGTTTCCTTGGCAGCATGTGTCAGACAAATGTTTTGCCAGTGTAATCTCCAAATGCAATGTGATACTGAGCCACAGCTGAAATCAGATCAATAATATTTGAGGAAATATCTGTGATGTTTACATTTTAACTTTGGGGTTTTACCTTACGGTGCAAAGGCCGTAATGTTGAAGAGTATTAAAAAAAACAAGGGACAAGCACAACATCAATAATGTCCTCATATTGTAGTGTTTTTGTATGTGTGTGTATGTATATTATACATACACACACATACAAGTGTGTTTGTGTATACATACACACACACACAAATATATATATATATGCACACATCCACACTTATACAGTATATGTAACATGGATAGATAGATATATATACACATATATATACTTAATATTTTTGTAAAGGGACTATGTCTACAGGTAATACAATGGACTAACAATGCATTTTCAGCAACAAACTGGAGAAGCAGTAGCAGAGTTATAAAGCAGCTGCCTCAAAAAAGATATACTGTGGGACTTTGGAGGTTAAGTATCTTGCTCAAGAGCACAATGAGAGGTGCTGCTAGAAAAAGGAAGTATACTTCAAACTGTTCTCATGCCTACTCCAGCAATTTCTTGCCATGTCATTATATTACCTTGCTCATGGTCTTGTACCTATAAGTTATCTTTTGAGTGCAAGAACACATCACTTTGCTTAGATACGTTTGTTGACTCTACTGCTGGATAAATATGACATAGATAGTTAGCAGTTTGAAGATTGCAAGATTGAAGACGTAAGACAAGGGAGAGATGTCGCAGGTGCAGACTGGTTTGTTCATCTTTTATAATGCAGTTATGTGCATATACAACAGCTGCAATACCTGCTGAGCCATTTACAGCAGCACGTACGTACACAGTGACCTTCTTCATCAACTGTGTGGCCTTCACCCGACAATGACAAGTTTGATCCAGTCTTCTTAAACATGGTTTCACTGTGCTATATTAGACTGTTTTTGCAGGTGCATGGACTGAAAAAAAATATATGCTAAAAATAAAATGAAAAAGAAAAAAAAAAAAAGAACTCTACTGATAATGGATAGGGAAAACATACCAGAGGCTAAGATGAAAAGAAAAAAGTATTTCTACACAAAGATAATCCAATGTTTTCATATTAGCAGCAATGGCTGTACTTCCCATCTTTGTTTAGCGACTAAATAATGGTGGTTAATTCCTGCACTAAGCTTAATGGCAATCTCCCCATCAGTTGTTGAGAAACAAATATTTTTTAAATGTAAATAAAGCGAGGGTTAAAATCAAAGGGCATTTTTGCAGGAAATCATTGTGTTTGTACACATTCAAATCATGGCTGTCAACTAAAAGATTATCAATATATTTTATTTTGCATGCCACAAGCAAAGTAATGAAGTGGTTATGACTCAGTTGCTGACAAGATTTATCATTCTATACATCCTATTACGAGGCCTGTAACAATTTGGTTCGTATCACGATTTTCAGATCATTTGAGCAGAGGGAACACACTTTCTGTCTGTGCCATAAACGTGTGACCTGTGCATGTGGTAAATGTAAACATCTCTTTTCTTAAGAGAACCAAACACGCTGCATAGCAGAGCTGATTCAAGGAAGATGAGAATTCCTCTTCAGAAACACCATCATGTCCACATTGTCTGGTGAGAAACTTGTTCTCTGTGCTGCACACTGTATCATGTCCCCAGTGTCCCCCTCTCACTGGGAACAGATGTGTCTGCCGGGGCTAGAGCACACCGAGCAAATACTCACATCCCTCATTCTCGACCACCGCAAATGGGCGCATATGCAGTGCCATGAAAAGTCCAGTCCAAATTAGCCCGTAACTTCATGTGAAATACATTTAGCAGAGCAGACAGAGGTGGGAGCCAAAACATTTCGATATGCATTGCAGGCTTACCTATTACCTAAGCTTACAAATGCTTAACATCATCTATCTGCACATAATACTGCCAAATAATCCATATCACGTTGTTAAAATCTCAGCAGCAACCACATGCAAAACCTATGTAAATTCATCCTTAACAGCATAAGAGTCTCTTTGTATCCATGTGATGTCACATTTTAGTATAATTAACAAATGTGACATTACATTTTTAGTATAGTAGAAAAGCCAAAACAGATTCATTGATATTTTTAGGTTAAAAAAAAAGGTACCATTCTTCTTTTATGAGCATAAACATTGCCCAGGTAAAAAAAAAAAAAACAAGCACACATTAACATGCACACGCACGCACACACACAAACACACTCTATTAAGATGATTTCACAGGATCACCCATTACCACCTTTTGAAGTGTGTGAATTGCTAATGGTTTTGTATGCCATTCAGGGAGACTCTGGCCTGTCTGTCCATTAGCTGCCTGAGACATGGTGCTGACTAAACACAACACTTCCAGTGCCCTTGTCCTCTGCTCTCATCTCCCATGGTCCGGATCAAAAGAGCTCACCCGACTAATGTGTTTCTGGATTTCTGCGAGTATGAAGGAAAAAGGTGCACATGTGGTTGTCTGATTTCGTTGGAGCAATCATGTCCTATTTATTGCTGCAGTTGACATTATCATCACTCCTCATGTCAGCCTGTTCACTACTTAAGCATATCGTATTTTCACATTTACACAAACATTCTCTCATATTTGGAAACAGCAAGGCCATTACGGGACATCACACACCCACTCAATCATCATTTCCAACTCCTAATCATCACAAAGGAGATTCAAAGATACAAAATGCAATAAAGCCCACTTCAGCAGAAGCCTGATTCCTTCAGCCATCTCCACCTTAAACAAAACAAATGACTGTGTCAGACGGGGTGTGCTCCCATCATGGAAGAAGTACTGAACAAATCTTTTTAATTAACTGACTCTAACTAGTGACTTGTTAAGCAGTTGTTTTCGATGTACTGAGTCATTAGTATGTGTTGCGTATAAAATAAAGTCACGAAAATCATGAAAAAGAGCTTAAAACCGATTAATCGATTATCAGAATAGTTGTCGATTCATTTAGCAATCGATTAATAATCGATTCATCTATTAATTATTTCAGCTCTAGTGATAATGATGGTACTTTGCAAGCTCAGTGTTTTCTCAGGCGGTATAAAAAGTTAGCAAAGAATAAGCATTTCTAAGCTTTAACACCCCAGAAATCATGGACCAGTGGCTGCACAGCATCAGGTGGTAAGAGCAGTTTTAATGACAACAATATAATGACACAAAACAATAGGTTTGAAGAAACATTACCAACAAAGTAAGACAGGGGCTAAAAAGACGGGACTACACACAGTGATGCAGGAGCTGCACAAGCTTCACATGCTGCTAAAGTATCAGACCTTGCACTGAGCTTTTAGCGCAGCACTTTGCACTGTCATTCAAAGAAGGCCAAAGAGCATTCGCCTCTCCTCTGCTCTCACAGTTGATCAATAGTACACTTTCTACCTCCTTAGTAAAAAGCTAAAAGTTTGTCTGTGTGTAAAATGTGTGCTATGTGTGCTGTTGTGCATGTCACTAAAAATACATCACAGGCACTGCATGACAAACATACTGTAGGAGGCTATGTTTACATGCAAGCACACACTCATGACAGTCGCCCTCTCATTACCTGATGTCCACACAAGCAGCCACACTGCTGAAATTTGAGAGCATGGCAAGGTGCTGTCTGAGTAAATAAATCCATAAATCAGATTCAATGTTTCCACTGTGTGTGTGTGTGTATGTGTTCTCTGCCAATTACCCAGTCAGCATTTCTGTTTGTTCCAGACACAGATTAAAGGGATGAAACTGCTCTGTGATCAGCCATGATGAAATCCCCTCCATGTTTGTTGACCATCATCATTTCATCTCTAGACAACTAATACAGATGCCAGCAGACAGGATGAGCCTCTATTAAATAATAGCAGGTTTTATTTTGTAAAAACTGGGAATACGTACAGTGTAATATAAATTAAAAACAGGTTTATGAATCAAGGTTAATAATACATATTCCATACACTACAGTTTGCCTGTTTGCCATGTTCTGAATTTCACAACTATGAGATAACAAAGGCCCCATCACCTTTAGTCAACAATAATCCAAATCACAGATAAAGGAAGAGACCTGACCACTTTAAAACCAGAAAAAGTATGAAATCGATCGTGAATCTCCTCGCTTATATTTTTAATCTGCAGGTTTAGAGTGATCTTCGATAAATGTATTAGCCGTACAAAGCAGAACTTTGTCCAACTAACAACCTTTAGTCAAGAGAAAATGACTCACCGAAAACGGCATGAAATAATCGGACAGATAGGAGATGAGCAAATCCAGGGCTCCAGAGATTTTGACAGCTCACTCAATGGTTCATGTTTCAAATGCAGAACATTTGAAACCAAACAATGTCGAACCGTAGATCAGTTAAAAAGACTTAAAAATCCTGAAAACATGCATTAATCGGCAACATTTAACGCATACATTTCGGAAATCCCAATATTTAATCTGGCGTATTTAGTAACAGCACTGCTGAAAACAGGCGATTGCGAGCCAAATCACAACCCCTTCTGATTCTGATTCTATGGTTCAGCAGACTGAAAAGAACTGCTTTGCCCTACACTTTGTGTGTCAAGTATAAAACGACATCACTGTGATTTCATGCAACCATGGTATGATGACCCGGCCCAGTAGTCGCCCGTCAAGCACAGGGCAGTGCTTGAACTGTATAATGGAAAAGCACCATAAGTCTATTTAGGTGATTCCCAAATATTCCATTATTGGTCGATACTTTGGAAAGGCTGAGACATATGCTGAGAATTTGATGTAAGTAATAATGAACAGTTAAACGGGGAAATAATGAAACTCCAAATGAATGAAGGGATGACCTAACTCATTGTAACACTGTCCTGCCATCTTTCATACTGTCTTTGTCGCCTTTTCAGCAAATTTAGCTCATTGTTAATATGCCGACTGTGTGAAGCAAGCATATATTAATTAAAATTTGACCTTTGGTCAAAGGTCAGGATTAACCCAAATTACTGTTGGAGAGCATATTAACAGACTTAATTGCTTGTAGGAGGAGGGGAGGTATACATTTCCAATAAAGAAACATGTATCCTAAAATGACCTTTCACAAACTTAAATAGTCAGAGTAACATGGTGCCTCGTCTCTGCTATACATGGAAAAGACCCACTGACACAGATATGACATCAAATCTCCCTCGTGTATTCCACAGGTACAACTGAAACTAAAAGGAGATGGAGCTTCTGCAGTTTCCATTTGAAGGATGGCTGGTGTTACAGATGAGGCAAAACATTTGTTCATGTGAATTTAAAAAAATGTAAACTACTCCCCACCATTATCTTGAAAAAAACGAACCTTCAAACTAAATCTTAACATTCAAACCCTAAAAACGTCAAGATAGCCTCGCTCTGCAAGGTCTACAGTTCTACTCCTTAAACTCCAGTTTGCCGATTAAGTTGCATTACATTTCTTCAATTTATTACTTCCACAGACACATGCATGGTCTACAGTGGGATGTGATCAACCGAAGCCGTGCAAACATTCAGGGCATGCACAAATGGCTTCACTAAACTAAAATGGATACACACACGTACCAAGGGAGTGGCTGGCAATAGTAACTTCTCATTCTGCCTCTGTATTTGTCTTCTACAGAGTCTTAAGACCAAAAGGAGGACTGTTTCTTCAATGGAAGTCACCCTAAGATTAATTCACTTAATCTTGGCCTGTAAATTGGCTATTCAAGCAGCTTAAGAAACAAATTGAATGCAAAGGCAGAGCGTAATAACAACATTTGTCTTAGCTGTGGCACAATGCCCTTTTCCACAGCTTTCTTCCACACCAGTCAACAGCTAGATCCATTTTGACAGAGGTGGACTTCCACACATGCATGTACTGTACGTGCAAGGATGAACCAGACTTGTGCAAGTCCACAATTCTCTTCCTGATATCTTGGCTGATTTCTTTTGATTTTCCCATGATGTTACACAAAGAAGCAGTGTGTTTCAGGTGAGCCTTAAAATACATCCACAAGTGTGTCTCTAATTAACTCAAATGTTGTCAATCAGAAGCTTCCAAAGACATGACATCTTCATTTGGGTATTCCCAAATTGTTTAAAGACATAATAATCTTAGTGTATGTAAAACTTCTGACTTTCCATAATTTTGGTAATCCTAACGGACCTAAAACAGGAAAAGTGATTGTCTGATTTAATGTCAGACAGTGAGAAAAAAAGCATATGTGTCTTTTTATATAGTGTATGTAAACGTCTGGTTTCGACTGTATACAGTCTTAGAAACACACTCATGTGGAGTAAAGAGTCGTGGAAGACACAGACATCGTGTTACTCCACACCAATGATGTGTGTGGTGGTGGGGGGTGAACAGATGTTGAGCTCTAGTTTTGAATGTGTAATCCCTAGATTCATCATGTTACCCATCAGGCATGAGCAGATCAAAGGGTTAACATTGTGGAATATAGGTTAAACTCAAAGAGGGAGTTGAGCAAAGTCAACAGTTTAATTTTCTGCTAACAATACCCTCAATGCATCTCTGTAGAATTCAAGAAATGCAGCCTTTTGCTGCTTGATCACTCCTGGCTAATGACTTAGTAATGTATGCTGCTTACTTTTACATGAGCAATAACTAATTATTTAATGCAATTATAGCTCAAAGACTCATTAAATCCCTGTACCCCCTATGTGATGTACTCACTATATATAAATAATGTATGTATGATTAACCAGTGGTTTCCAGTGACTCACTTGGGCAACCAGCGATAGCCTTAGAAAACACCTCCCATGCCGTGTTTGACATTTATAATGCGCAAGTTCTGTTGATATCTCATATCGCACAACATCACAAAGAGTGTGGACCAGTGGGCATGAAGGACAGCATCACGTTTCACAATATGGCCCGATAACATCTCATATACGACATATGATTCGGTGTGCATATTTTGTGAATGGCTTGTGTGCTACATTTTCTTTCTTTTTGTCATTTTAAGCAAACACAAGGAAGAAAATATATACGACAAAAAAGAAAAGAAAAAGAAAGTGCTGTGAGGAGAAATGCTTGAAAAGATGCTCAAGATTAGTTTACGGCTTCCATATGGCGAGCAGAACCCACACACACATCGAGTGCAACTCAAACTGCTGTGCACCCAGTCACCAAACAAGGACTGAGTGGCTGATTTTGAGTGGCTGTGCTTTATAACAGCCGAGAGCCACACGTTGTGATATATATACAAAGGCAACAATATGCCAGTGCAATTAAAACATGCTGTAAATATCCAATAAATTCTATAGATGTCACCAATGGCCATTAGAGCAAACAATGATGAACGTTGGAAAGCCTTAGTATTGGTATGGATTTTCAGTCACCTGAAACATGAATGAAACATGTGCACTTATTTGTGGTTTCACAGCACTTCTGAATGTGGCTGACAAAGAAAATAAAAGGGGAAGAATAGCTGCTGAATGAATGTGCTTGCCCACCACTGGATTCAGTCCCTGAACATGATTGGAAGCATTTCTGGGTGAGATGCCAGTGAGGGATCACGTCTGTATTGTTTGTTCTTCAGTTGCTTGACTCCAAAGTAGTTTTTTTTTTTTGCACTGATAACTTCTCTAGCATTGGATGTGGTTCAAGGCTTTATAACTGAATTAGTTGGTGTGTTGAAACATTCTCTCTGGAAAAAGGTGCAAATTTTGACACTGCTGTTATGACACTGATACTATGACACTGAGTAATGCTCATGTTCACTCACCGTACACTACATTTAACTGCTGTTTCTTGAACTTCCTTAACCCTTAAAACTAACTTATTGTTCCCTTTATGAGACAAGTAAAAAGTAGAGGTCGACCGATTAATTGTTTAGCCGATTAATCAGCTCTGACAGGACATTTCACAACCTATCAGCATCAGCAGACCCTGGATCCGATAGTGGCTGACGGCTGCTCTGCCTCGTTCATCATGTGGATACACAGCTCACCGCTCTACATGGAGGCTCCTGGTTGCTCCTGGCTAGTATCATGCCTTGCACAAAAACAGCAACATTTGCTCATTAAAAAACCCCTTATGTGATAAAAATATGTGATTAATAACAAAACAACTGCTTAAAGACTCAGTAAAACAGCACTAGAACACAATCGGTACTTATGACGTAAGTTGGCTATTCCACACAATGACTCTTTCAGATCCAACACCGGTTTGTTTTCCTCAAACTAACTTCACTGCTGTCTTTAAGAGGGAAAGAAAAGCCATATGTGCTCCAGCCAAACCTACACAACAGACTTTAAGTTACATTTACTGTATGGATCAGACATGATCTTGTTTGCAAATCTTCATTCCAAGAAAACAAACAAGCCTCAAACTATGAACGCTAGTGTGCGTAATAAGGTCCACAGCCTGTTAACCTTAAGCTACAAGATGCATTCAACAACCCTCAGAGATTTCAATATTCCTGCAAACACATTTGAAGCCCACTAACTAAACCTGTTTATATACTGACATTCTGTCACATACCTCGGCATCGTAAACCCACTGGCGACGCATTTAGATGCTCTATTATCTTGATAAATTACTACAGCAAAAGGATATACAAACACAATGTTTTACTCTATTCTGTACAAGGACTAAAGAAGAAAAACACATTTTTACAGGTAAGCACCAGTCTCAAGAATTCAAGCCTGAGCTGGAGATTTCAGTTGGCTTTGCAGAGCTAGGCCTTTAAAGGTCAGGTTACAGCTCAGCATGAACTCAGGTTAGCAGAGTCTCATCTTCTATATGCCGGGTTACAACCTTCCTTATCAAATAATAATAATATTAATAATAGAATCAAGTTTATTGCACATATTTCTGCTTCCCCCAGATTCATTGTGTTCACACTGCTCCTACTGATTCCAGAGAGATAGTTTCAATCATAATAATAATAATAATGAGGAAAATAAGCGAAGTTTATTCGCACTAACTGAAAATGCAACTTGAAAAGCAAAGTATTAGGTGACAGCATGGACCATTTTCTGACTAATGCAACAGCTGCACGATTATAATAACAGTAATATTGAATGACAAGGTATCAGAGGAAATTCCTCTCGCCTGACCATCTTTGCCTCTGCTGTCTCTCCTCATCTTTCTCTTATTTCTGATAAAATATCGCCTCTTCTCTTCCACCCTCTCCTTGTCGGAGACCCTTGTTGAACAAGTTAGACAGATTCTGTCAGGTTCTAATGTGAACACATTCCACTCAAATACCTTTCAGGTCCTACATGCCTGCAAGGACACTCCTAAATGTAATACATTCTCTACCCCTCTTACCCTTACCTTAAACATTACAAACAAACGCCTATCCCACCCAGTATTCTAACTATAATGTGAAAGTAATTTCAACTCTAGCCCTTAAAATATCCTTTGAGGTTGTAAGGAGTGACCAAAATGAACCCAAAGATGGTTTTGAGGCTAAATGTGCCCTAACAATCACAGAAACACAGACACTAGGGGTGGGAATCACAGGGTATTTCACGATACGATAAGATATAATAAGATAAGAGATACCAATAATATCCTGATATAACGGTTCTGTGAGAATCACTATATTGCAAGACAATCATATAACGATACATCACAATATCTGTCGAACTGAAGACATCCGTGGAAAGTTGAAAGAGCAGGATTTCTCTCTTTATTAACAACATAGAGAACAAAGTGCATAAGGTCTATGTCTTGAATGTGGACGGGGCATCTCTTAACGACTAGAAGTGGCGACGCTACTCGAAATTTGAGAAGGACGGCAATATATCACCGAATCGATATATTGACCCACCCCTTACAAACACACAGTCGGTGTGTGTGTTCATATGTGGTTTAAGAGAGCTGCATGGTGTGGGCCTCTGTAAATGTGTGCGTGTGTTGCATTACTGACATTACTAAGGGAATTACGCTGCGTGTCTTGTCAGTGTACGTTTGTTTCACTGTGGCCTTGCTCCCAAGATGAAACATAGCATCACAGTAGTGTTCACTTAGAAGAGAGATATTTCAATTCTTCAAGGAGACTGATACAGGGAATAGTTTGAAACCAAAAAAGAACAGTCATGGTCACTATGACAACGCATTTCTTACCATTAGATGTTTGCTATGTCTGCAAGCTTACCTTAATGAGAAAAAAAGCAAAACACCTTTTTTATTGTATCTGAGAGAATGGATATTTCAGCAACTATATAGTGGGGAGAATAATACTTTGATTCCCTGCTGAATTCTTACAAAGAAATTCACCGTCCATCATTTTCATGGTAGGTTTATTTCAACAGAGAGAGACAGAATATAAATAATGTAATCCAAAAAAAAACTTTTAAAATAACTTAAAACTTAATATAAGTACTTGATCCCCAACTAACCAACAATAATTCTGACCCACACAAACTGGTTATGTGCCCATGAGGCACACAAATTAGTCCTGTCTCTTTTAAGAAAGTGCTCCTAATCTCAATTTGTGGTGTGTATAAAAGACATCTGTCACAGAATCAATCTCTTCCATTCAAACCTCTCCACCACTATGGGCAAGACCAAAGGCTGTCAAGGGACATCAGGGTCGAGACTGTAGAACTGCACAAGGCTGGAATGGGCTGCAAGACCATCAGCAAGAAGCTTGGTGCGAAAGAGACCACTGTTGGCAAGATAAAGGTTAATCACCCTCGCTCTGGAGCTCCATTCAAGATCTCACCTAAGGAGGATTCTGAGAGAGGTGAGGGATCAGGCCAGAATTACACAGAAAGGAGCTTGTTAATAATCTCAAGGGAGCTGGGGCCACAGTCCCGAAGAAATCCATTGGTAACACAGTTCGCCATAATGGATTGACATCCTGCAGTGACCGTAAGATCCCCCTGCTAATGAAGGCACATGTACAGGCCCATCTGAAGTTTGTCAGTGAACACCTGAATGATTCAGAGAAGGCTTGGGAGAATGTGATGCGGTCAGACGAGACCAAAATTCAGCACAGGGGCATCAACTTTACTGTTTGGAGGCAGAGAAATGCTGAATATGATCGCAAGAACACTATTCCCACTGTCAAACATGGAGATGGGTGCATTATGCTTTGGTGCTGTTTCTCCTGAGGGACCATGTACCGTAGAATCTTAGATGAGATCTTCCTGGCCTCAGGAATAACACTGAAGATGGGTCATGGATGGGTCTTCCAGCATGGCAATGACCCAAAAATACAGCCAAGGCAACAGTGGCTCAAGAAGAAGCACATTAAGGTCCTCGAGTAGCCTAGCCAGTCTCCGGACCCTTAGATCCCATAGAACATATGTGGAGGGAGCTGAAACTTCGAGTTACCAAGTCTCAAAACCTTCAGGGTTTGCAGAGTATCTGAAAAGAGGAGTGGACCAAAATTCCTTGTGAGATGTGAACAAACCTGGTGAACATCCACAGGAAACCTCTGATCATGGTCAAGTATGTATGCACTGACAGGGCAAAAAGAAAGTGGCGATTTTAGTGTAGATGTGTGTGTCTCCAGCCGTGATCCACGACAGTCTGGTTGTTTTACAGACACAAACACACTCAAAGTAAATGCTGCTCTGGTAGTTTGCATGAGCATTCAAGCAGATGCATCAGCACTCCCTTGAAAAGTGGCTAGCAGGGTCTTATTTCTTAGCATATTTGTAATCAGGCGTGAGAGAAAAGGGGACAGATTGAGAGCAGAGAGATAGGGCGGATGAAAAAAAAAAAAGAGTAGAGAAGAAAGTACAAGAAAGGAGGAAAGTGATTATGGACCGATAATAAAACCACTGAGGAGAGCTGGGAAGGGATAGAAAGAATTAGAGATGCTTAGGCACAAGAGAAGGGGAAGGAGGCGAGAGGTATAAAAACTGAATGTAATGATTAGAGGAAGACTAGGGGAACCATTGGACTACTGGGGGAGGAGAAGGAATGAGAGAGAAAATCACCAGGGGTGATTAGGAATACGACAGATGAAAGAAAGCATGCAAGGAGCGTAGGTTTCCTTTTGATTGGAGTTTTTTTTTTTGTTGTTAAGGAGTAAAAAGACAAGAGCAACGAAAAGCTACAAGAGAATAAAATAAAGAGACTCAGGCACAGTTATGGAAAACTAGAGAGGCAGGAAGTGATTCGGACATGAACTCGGCGGCGGAAGAGTGAAATTGCAGTGCAATTAAGAACTACATCTTGTTTTCACACTCTGACTCACTGTCTCAGTGGATGATAAATCCACTAATGTGGACACACACACACACACACACACACACACACACATGCCCTAAACACAAATGAGCACATACACAAAAGCACAGGGGCCAAGCAAAGCTAAACACCACTGAGCTGATCTAATCTGAGCCAAACCAGTTTGCTTCCTCCAGCCACAATCCTATTATTACCACCTCCTGATGGGAGCCATCACACACACACACACACACACACACACACACACACAGACACACACAAAAAATAATAAGATCTATGACTGCTTCCGTGTCACCTAAAGACATCTGTGTTGGCAACGAGATGTGACTAAATATCTTAATTTTGCTTAATGTGGTATATAATTAATAATATTAAAGAACAGGAAACCATGACTTGCCCTGCGTGGCCCTGGAGGTGCAACCAGATTGATGTCTATGTCAAATGGCCTGACATAGTTAATGAGATGAGAAAAGGGTAATCTGATTCTATAACAGACAGGCTCCGGGGGCATCCCATTTATCCACCCACAGTGTCACTGAGACTTACAGACACGTTCCTTACTACATGCGAAAGGAAAGGCTTTGCATTTTTAACATTCTCTGCACCGGCGTGGAAAAAGTGAGCGCTTAACAGTAATGGTGCAAAAGCAAAACTGAAGAGTTCAAGGTAGATTAAAAGCAGATTCATCGCTCCCGCGTCCACCACTGAGGTCGACGCATGATGTGAATGTCGCAATGGTGCGTACGCTCCAGGAAAGACAACGCTGTGAATGAGATGTAAATGTGAACCCATATATGGCACGCCAGATTAACGCAGACCCTCATTTATGGCTGAACGATGAAGGGAACTGTTATTTTTCTGACAGACATTGCAATTGTGGTTTGATTTGAGATGTTTTTAGTCAGTAAGTTCAGTTCAAGAGTTGAAATGTGTCGGAGCGTGTTACCATGAGAAAATCAAAATATAAATTTCTCTACAATCCTACAGTGAGGATAAGAATAAAGATATAAATTGTTTCCCACATGCATGTTGGTACATTCTTTTAGACGGAACAAGGGCCAGCAAATAAAGATTCTTTTCATAATCGCTCAACTATTTTCTCAAATATTTGTTTAGTCTGTAACACGTCAAAAAATCTGGAAATGATATGTCTGATGATTAATTTAATAATCAATTAACTGAATAATCGTTGCAGCTCTAGAACAATCTAAATCAAACATAAAAAAAATCTATAAATTAACTGTAGTCTTTGTAATTTGTTAATTGTGTTGTTTCAAACAATCTTGATTTGAAATTGACAAGTTTAATTGTTCAGCCCAGCTCTCATTATAGTGGAACGTGATGGCACATGGAAATATATGAAGAGGCATGAAAGCAATTATATATAATTTAATGTTATAAAAATTTAAAACAACAATACTGTAACTTCTGTACCAGACAGTCATTATAAAACATGCTCCCACTCCTACAGCCCTGTCTCATATGTTCTGCATGGGTGAAACATCTTAATCAGGAAAGCATGTTTATTTTTAATTGCAAATGATAAAAAAAGATTAAAAGTTAAGTCCCAGTGATTATGAGACAACAACATTTGCAAATTCACATATTGTTCATTGACAATTAGAATGTTTACAGCTCAAGAACAAGGACAAATGCGGTCTACGCTTATTCAGCTGCGTGAGCATCTGTGGTTGTGTATATACAACTTAGTGCTAAGAAGATGTTTTATGTTCTAACGCCCTAACATACATCCATACATACACTTTAGTGTACTCCTTTAATTTCATTGGCACAAGCAAGATCTTAAGAAATCATCACTGTGTTAGCCATTTATGGAGCTGCCACAGACGCTTCGGGCCAAATTTGTGTAGGATTCATTGTAAGATTGTGAAATCTTACAATGTATGATACTGTACAAGAAAACGCAAGTGCACAGAAATAACCCACATGGATAAAACACACATATAGACTTATATTTCTCTTCACTGCTCTCGTTCTCCCCCTCTTTACATTGCGACATACCTCAGCATTTTCACTGTGCACATGGGAGACCGAACCTTGTCGGTAGGTCAACCAGTCCATTGACTTTAAGTGTGTGAGTGTGTCTGCGGTGGTAGGATGGAAATGTTAATCTTTTTTAGTCCGCGCCTCAGACCATTGGTCACAATGACATTGTCGGATCCCCCCCGAGTGTCTCACGTCTAGTCACCGAGGAGGGGTAAAGTCAGCACGGCTGGTCCAATTCAACATCCCATTTATGAATGTCTCACACACACAGCATCACCTGTACAAATTATGTATAGCTTTTCCTTTTCCCTGACATCACACCCTTGAGTATCTGTACAGATAACAGCCCTGTATAGTTGTTTTACATCTTTTAAAACTACTAAGCCGTTAACAACTCATTTGTTTTCATGCATTTACCATCACGCCATAACCAGCCGTTTCAAAAACATAATGGTCTAAATGTCAAACAAATATCCTGCTCCAATTAGGAAGAGATATCCAAATAGCCCGTGCTTTATGATGCATTTATGTGAAATATGGGGTTTGGTCATAGATTTTACTCTTCTTTTTATTTTTCCTGACTTACGATCCAGTGATTTTGCCCAGTTAGACATATATACCAATTCGGAGTATATCTTACTGGCTCATCCCTAGTACAAATCATACTGAGCCTTGGCCACACACAGATAATCCCTCTCTCTCACTCTCTTGAAATAATGCAAGACGTATTAAATTTCTAAAGAAACTGACATATTTTTTTCCCATTCTTATTGGTGAAAATACAGTATATGACATAAAGGGAAATTTAAGACACAGCCTATCAGTTTACAGTGACCTTTTACTGATTATTTCTGCTTCCTGCTTTAAAATTTTCCCATATTTTTCCCATGAAATTTATGAAAGAACATCATTTAGATAGACTTTTCCGGCTTACAACAGGTCCATAGGCTACAGCTTAAATTTAATGCATTACTAGTCTTTAAATCAGCCTTGTTCCAGCCCCCAGCGGAACTGTCTTTTAACAAGACACTGAATGTCTTCTTGCTCCAGGGACGCTGTGGCTGACCCAGTCATTTCTGCCAATTGAAGGGTGCGAGACGACTAATGATTTCCATAAAAGAATCAATAGCGTTTTATAAATAGTTTCACCACCATGACACCTATTGGCTGTGAGGTCGCTCCACTGAGCAACCGCTTTGGAAGACGAGAGAGGGGAGGGAAAAAAAAGGAAAAGACGTGATGTTTTATCTCCCCTTACTTTCCCTGTCACACACTGGCTTCACGCGCACGGCGCATCACACAAGCGCGTGCGTGCGCGCACAGACGGGGCCCCGAGTGTCTCATCGCTGTTGTCCGTCCTGCGGGATGATTAATGAGGCGCGTCCCCGGACACGTTCATGAAGCCCCGGCGATCACCGGTGGGAATCAGTCACACTGAACCTTCAGTCAACGTCAGCGAGATCGTTATGACGCCAAAGTGAGTGTGTGGATGAAAGTATACAACCGAGAGGGATCAAAAGTGGCACATTTAATAGCACATTAAGCCTGGAAACGGCCAGTTACTTACTTGTGGGGGAAACCGCGCGAGAAAGAAATGAACAGACCATGACTTGGATTTGATAATAAATAAATAAATAAACAAATCACTAAGTGAGAATGGTTGTAGCAGGACAATAAAACAAGAAGCAACGTGTAAATAAATACTAAAATTACAAGTTGATGTGCCACACAGGGCAAAAGAGTGGAGATTTAAACCACCACAATAAAAACAAAAAAAGTTGGCTGAAGTTTTCTGCACGTGGGGACTTATTAAAAATCAATTAGCGTCCAACAACTTACATCAGACTGTACAAGACACGAGGATTTAAAAAAGGAGCCTAAAACGAATCTTTAATTTGATTGTGAAGCCCCATTAATTATGCCACAACTCCCTCCTGGATATTTGGAGATTCAACAAAACAACTGTGCCTTCATTTGCATTTTCTGAAAACATTATCCCAAGCTTTTATCAAAAAATAAATAAAAATAAATAAATAAATAAACATCCCCGATTGCATGAATTAGCATCACATTAGTAAAGATATGTTTTCTTAAAACTCTTCCCTTGGGATTCAGGCAGCACGAGCACAGCAGCAGCCTACTTAGATGTTCACAATAACGCAAACACACCCGTGATGAAAATCACCCACCGGGCACAAAAAATGAAAGACCCGGGCTCTGGCATCAGTTTACAGGAGACGCATTCGGGTCGACACGTGTAAACTCGGAAGATAAACCCGTTCTCTCTCGGGCTCCTCTTCGCCAGCTGGCATCACCGTGGGGGGAATAAACCTGCAGCCCCGCCACTTACTGCCATCCACGCACCCAAGAAGACACGCAGACGCGCTTTGCTTCCCCCCCTTCCAAGTCTCACCCCCGGCACCTCCACATATGAAACACAATAAACAACAACTTACCGGTTGTTGGCAAAGCTCCGCGCACATCGTTGACAAGGCAGAAAATCCACAAAGCGACCGGCAATAACAACGTCATTCCCTGCGCAGGACGGAGCCGCTGCATATTCACGGCCGGTGTGGACGCAGCAGGGACGGGAGAGGGGAGAGGAAACACTCAGGGCGAGAAAAAAACCTGCGGGGTGGTGGTGCTGATTCAAGTCGCTCCGCCAGACTCGCCTCGCAGTTGAGAAGTGGCTGAGAGGAGAGACAGCGACTACACTGACTCTCTCTCTCTCTCTCTCTCTCTCTCTCTCCCTCACACACACACTCCCTCCCTCCCTCCCTCCCTTTCTCCCTCTCTCTCTCTCCTCCTCTCTCTCCTGTATCTCCTTATGTATGTCTCTCTGACTCTGTCCCTCTCTGATAAAGAGATGATGTAAGAATCCTTTTGCCTCCTTTAAGGGATTCACTAGTAAAACAACAACAAAAACAATAACAACAAAGATGCTTCCACATGCACAAGGTGAGAAAAGTGTGTTGATACAGTGGAGATTCCTAGTTCATGGAGGTTTCACAGCTCAAACCCACTGAACCGATTCTTCTCCTCCACTGTCTCTTTCTCGCTGTGTGTGAATGTATATCAATTTCTCACAGCCATACAGTGCCCCCTCCTCCTCTAAGAGGTGGTTGCCTTGTACTCTTCTCCTTTCCTTACAAGGAAAGCTCTTATCCTGTAGCCGCATAATAATCTTCATTTAATGTCTCTCTTGTGTTTCAACCTCCACAGGATTTTTTTGTTTTTGTTATGTTATAACGATCCATTCACATGTGTCTACTTTTGGAGAAAAATTAACTAATTAATCTCACATTCTGAAATAGATTAGTCATGATTAAAAGTTTGCTTTTCTTCTAATGACTAAGTGAATGAATCAGACATTGTGCGTTTCAGACACCATTGTATCTTTCTTTTTAAAACACTGAACATATTTGAAAATGTGGCTCAAGCCTATAAAGTGCCAACCAGGTAAGATGATTTTTATGTTAAAATAAAGATGATTACAACATGGTTGACATATGCAACAAGAACATACGGTGACCCTGAAGTGCAAATCACCAACACAAATAGGAAAACACAACAATAAACACGACAACATTAACTGCAACAGAAACAAGAGTCGTCACTGACTGGACTTTTAACCGGAAGTAAAGCGCCTGATTCAGTGAAATTAGCTGAGACCCCTGCACGACCCTCATGTGGAGGATAAAGGGTAGAAGATGGATGGATGGATAGTTTCAAGTTGGATAATCAACTGTTATTCGCACTCAACTTCCAACAGTGGCTCAACGTCAGTTACCCGGCGTTTGCTGCACGATCGCGGGGGTTCCGTTGTAAAATGAAACCTTCTGCCCAACAATCCCTCACCTCTCTCCATCCTCAGTTATTCGCTCTCAGTCTCTCCTTTCTCCTACCGACTGCAGGCAAGTGATATGATGAGGAGAGGATTTCGAGCTTATAATTTACGGCTTTAATGTCGGAGGCCAGCACACACCCGAAGTAAGCAAAGTTGCGTTAACGGCGTTAAATTGTTTTATCACGTTAATCACGGCTGTATTAATTGCAGCCATTAACGCGTTAACTTTGGCCTGTCAATACAGGGCGCCACATGTAGAAGACATTGCATAAAATCCTTTTACACAAACATGCACATTTAAATAAACGAGCTATACATTATACGGTTTGTACTGTGTATAACTTGCAATCAAATCAAATGTAGTTAAACAATGTTCTTACTCATTTACAGACAGTGAAACCTCAAGTGACGTATTTCCTGTTCCTTTACCATAGACTCTCGTTATGAGTGGTGTCTGTGCAGTAGACCCCCCCTCCAACACAAAAAATGGGGGCGATAGACCACCCTCCTGATAACTCCTGATAACCAGAAACAGAAATTCACTATAAACATCTTACTCCACGTTGGTACACGGCTTCTCCTCAGTAGGTGATGACTGAAGCCCATGGTGTACTTCCGTATAGTGTGCGTCACATATCGCCGACCCTAAACTCGCACATCCTGTAGTATCCCACTTCATCGGGTGGCAGTACTAGACAGTACTAGCAGGGAATAGGACGCATTCCTACCAAAGAAAAAGAACGATCCTACAGCTCCCTCAGACACGTCTGGTTCAAGCGGCTCAAAGCTGAAAATCAGGGAGTCGGGTGTCAGCCAGTTTGAGGGTCGCCATGTCGAGGCTCGGATGACTATCTTTGGCGACTACTTAAATACTACTAAAATATGCCACCCCAACATTTTTGTTATTATCACCAGTCGCCACTGGTTCTTTCATTACCACTCTGCATCCTGAACCTTTGTCCTTAGCAGTTTTCAGAATTGAACTCCAGGTAATATCTGTGAACTTGGGAAACGGTCCGTATTTATGTAGCGCTTTTCGAGTCTTCGATGACCACTCCAAAGCCGCTTTACACTACAGTTTTCGCCATTCACCCATTCACTCACACTTTCATGCAGCACATCTACGGGTTAGGGTTGAAAGTTGAAAGACGACTCGCTCTACCATTGAGCTACCGTTGCCCCTTGGGTCCAGATGTCTTCGGTAGTTTGCTATTCACATATAATGAATGCAGCAGGACATTGCCTTGGTCACACAGGCTCAAGCGACTCTCCTGAGGATCTGAGGGGGAGCCGATTGACCTCAGAATGCAGGAAAGAAGTCACTTTACGATTCACTCGCTATGGAGATTATATTAGGCAGAGCAATTTCTGAGGACTCCCTACACTTCAGTGAAGGTCTTTTAAAAGTTTGGTGAGCAGGAAGGAGACTGTAAGAAGTGATAGAAATGATAGATAGTCTGTACTCGCACGGGGGACTTTTTCCCCTTTGTGACTGCTGAAAGCAATTTACAATTTTACCTTTGGAGAACACACAATTCATTCATGGGCAGAAGTACAGTATTTTCACAACCATTCTCATGCTGCCTGAAGCAATTTGGGGGTTCACTGTCTTGCCCAAGGACAGCCGGGTATCAAACCTCCGACCTTCTGGATAGAAAATGACCTCCTGAGGCGAAACCTGCAAGTGTGCAACTAGTCAGCAAGTCAAATAACCAGAATCAGGCCAAGTAAGTTCAAGATTATTGCTGAACTTGGGGTCACTTAACATAAAGACTTCATTAAAAACACACTTTCATCATTTGCCCGCTATAGCAACAGCACGTCTGGCAAAAGGCTCATTTGCTTCAATAAATGCAAAAAAAATATCCTGTAACGATAAGGTAAGAAGACGTCTTCCATCAGTATACTTAAACTGTTTTTGATTTATATTGCAATGTGGCATATTTCAGCTTTATCAGCCTACAGATTTCACTTGAATTAAGTATTTAAGGAGCATCTCTACAGTTCAACAGTGGTTTCTTGAGAGCTCAACATGTCCTAATTTCGTTGCTATGTGATTTTTTTGTAGTCTCTCTCTCTCTTCAAGCAAAGAATTCCACCACTGCGATGTCTGCGGCTCCTTCCGTCTCTGCTGTCACTCAACAATGGTGAGCTGCACTGTGGAGTATTGTCCTGTAAAAATTTAGCTCAGCAGGAGCTCTCTCTCAGAGCCAGACTGAAGTTTTGCATCTGCTGCGCTGCTTTTCTTCACTGTCAGTGGATGAAATGAAATAGTCTAGAGGATGTTGGACCAAAAGTTCAGATACAACAGATGAGCTGCCAACAAATTTAATTTCCTTTTCTGGCAGCGATGAAACCCTTGAAACTAATTCCCATTCCTCAAAATTGGCTAAAATGCTGTAATATCCAAGGCATTATTTATCCACAACTCTGTCTCCAGCCACCTATTGTCAAACATGTTATGTAAAAGTTTTTTGATTATACCAACCAAAAGTCGTTGACTATACCATTATTTGTAATATTGAGCAGAGCAATACATTATTATCAAAGTGCTGATATTAGACACATTTTGGTTTAAACTGACAGCTCGCTATACAAATAAATTCTTACCTCTTTGAGACCTATGGTCTCAATTTGCTCTTTGAAAAGCTGCCTTTTGGTTCCTGTATTAAACCGTAGCTGTGCATCTTTTTGAAACCAGTGGAAATACTCAGCTATGGCTTATTTATTTGTGATGCGTTTTGTTGTGGAAAAAAATGGGCACATTAACAAGATTAAAAACCCATTTGAGATGGTGTTTGAGTACATTTGCCTGCGTGTAATTCTTCTTCATTTGTTACTCTCTTTTCTTGTAATGGTGATTCATATGTTGTGGTTATACAGCATTTTGCAATATCAAAAAGATAATATTGATCAGAATCTAATAAACGACATAATGACATATTGCTTTCTGTGGCTGTGACTGCCTGCAAGTCTCAGTCATTGTCATCTATCCAGAACATTATGTGTCATTATTATCATTTTAGTTAAAGTATTACATTTATAAACAGACGGCTCCACTGCTGCTAATGTACATTTTGTTGTATTTTGCTCTTAATATACAAATATTATGCCTGGATAATGTATTTCAGTTTATATTTTTACGATGTTTAAGTGCACAGACGTTTTTCCACTCACATGACTCACCTCGGCATTAGCGATAGTACCAAGGCTTTTTTAGTACCTGCTCTGGTACTAAAAAAGAATCAAACTGAACAATGTGGAACTGTAGACCAATTAAAAAAAAGACTTCCTAAAAATGTGTGTTAATTGACAACATTTAGCACGTAAATGTCCAAAATCTCAATATTTAACATAGGAGTCTGGTGTATTTAGCGACAGCGACTGCTGAAACCCATGCCGCTGTATTTCAGTCCAGTGACTGTGTCAGACGGAGTCTGTGCTCCAGTCATGGAGGAAGTACTGAACAAATCTTTTTTAACCGATTTAACCGATTAACCGATTCTATTGATTCAGTACATCGAAAATAACTGCTTTACAGGTCACTAGTTTGTGTGTGTCGCGTGTAAAACAAAGTCATAGCAGTTTTATGCAGCGATGACTCCGCCCATGTTGAGGAGGTACTATATTTTAATCCAACCAAACCGTAAAGAGTCGAGCCGTGCCGAGGCGAGGTGAGCTGGGACCATGTAGTGGAAAAAAACGGCATTATAGGCTCAATGATTTGACATATCCACTGTTGCCACGCGATTAGTGAGTGAAAACTAGTCACTGTTTTGTAGGTATATAGTCAAATGAAAATTTGGGCCAATGCTGACGTTTTAAGCCAAGTACAAAGCAAAACTTAGAAGCAATTAAGTTAATTGTTATTGTCCAAAATAACAGGTCCTAAAAGGCAATTAAAATACATAACAATATCAAATACTTCTGTAGTGGCTAAGCCCCAGCTTAAAGCCACTGAGGGGCTGCAGGACAGGCTAAACTTATTAACGCGCTTGATACACTTTTTTGTACATCCAATGAAATCCAGTCCACACCGCTTGCTTTGCTTAATATGTGACCTTTTATTTCTCACATTTTAGGCGCAAGATCAAGTCCAATAAACAGCAGTAAATGACAGTGACGGAGACCACCGTGCCAAAAGCATATCGTTTTAGCGGTTGAAAAACTGTGCGCTCTTCCGTCCGGCAACACCTGCCCAGTGACACAAAGTTCCCACCTTTATAGCAACAAAAAGAACACACCCACCACCTGTTGGCTTAAATTGGTAGTGCAGCAGCTACACAAAGAAATGGCTCCTACAACTTCCAAATGTTTTTGTATTTTGAGAAGCTATTGCACACAGATAAAAACACCTTTATATTGTGCAGTGCATACTTGGATAGTGACAGAAAACTATCTTTATATCGTGAACAATGACCTCAGGCATATTAGAACAGGCATCAGAAAAATAAAGCAATGCTTCTTCCTTTCTTTCTTTGGTGATCAGTATGGTCTGCCTCGCTCTCCTCTGCCTGTTGATTGCAACATCCACTACTTCAACATGCCTTCAGCTGTACAACAGCACTCTTTCTCCACGAGGACTGCAAATGGGTTTGTCAATATGTCACGCATGGTAATTTACAGCCGTCATTCGTCTCATAAAAATAACAGTGATGACTGATGGCCCATAGATTCCGAACAAAAAAAGTTGATGACAGCGGTGATGAATCTCCCGAGGAGGGCTGTTTTTGTTAAGCAAAGCGCTTGCAAAGAAAAGAGAAATGTTTCAGCGACTCCTTCTCCGCTGCCCTCACTGCCATTATCTAGCCACTGTAGGGCGGAGAAAATACGGCTCTGCGGTGATGTCACATCATTGTTCGCAGGATCATTAGAAAAGTTGCCACTTTTCTCTCCCGCAAATGATACACAAGGAAAATGCCCGCAGTGCTGAAAACGCGTTCCGATAAAGACGTGAACGAGCATTGGATAAGAATCTGTGGACTGCTTGGTGAGGGGGGAAATTACTGTGATGACAATGTACATTATTCTGACTCAGCACTAGCTTGTATTTCAGAGCTGTATATTGATCGATTATAATAGATTTCCTTGTTAGAATGAGGAGAGTACCTGTCTCACTATGATTTCTTACAGCATGTTGCATTATGGCTTATTTGTAGTCTTAATATGTTCCTCGACTAGCAAGTGTTTTTGAGTCTATCAGAGTTAATCATCCGTAAAAGTGTTTTTTGTTAGTCCAGTTTAACCTTTTCTCAAGGCCGGTGTAACACGCTCTGTTGCCACAGGGGAAATAAATTAATGACGACTGAATACAAGGCGCTGCTTTGTGTTCGTCTTCCGTGCAGCTCGCTCTGCACAGATTCCTCCCTCCTCCACCGTGTCATCAAGAACACTTTTTGTTGAGGTTACTATGGCAAATACTTCAGCACAGAAGGGGATCAAGCTACCTGTTTTAGGTTTGAGTTCAAGCTTAATTGAGTTTGGCATTTCAAGCGAAGCAGGAAACCATTCTTCTCTCCCTGCGTATTACATGAGCCTCTTTATATCTGAAGAGCAATGAGCAAATGTTTTGTCTAGGTGACTATTATTGGTGTATTTCATTTCAGAACATGAACATATTAGTGGTTAAAACACGGAGAATGGCACTCAGTCAGCTTTAATGATGCAAACACAGCACTCCTAAAGGGGAAAAAAAGACCTTAAGGTCAGAGAAAGCTCACACATAAAAATTTAAATAGGTAAAGCAATATCTTAAAGACTTGGGGCAAAACAGAGGGTTATTTAAAAAAAAAAAAAAACTTCACATGCCATCTACTGTGTTTGCTCGTTGGGATTACACCTGTCATGTTTCTGTCTCACACGCTTCATACTATACATTATGAATGACTAACTTGTGTGTCTTACGATTTATTTGTCACGCAGAATTTGCAGTTGCAACATCATTTTTCAGTGACTTATTTTACTTACACTTACCTGTACACATCACTTCACCTAAACTCTCTACACCCGACCCGGCCTGATGAAGTAATGTCATTTCATGGCCTAATAAAATGGGCAGTTTCCTATGCAGTCTTTGGAAAAATATATAGTTTTGTTTAAGTGGCCAGGTCCTCTCTTGGATAATCTTACCCAAGCACATCACTGTCACTGCCAAAAGAACTCACTGTATACATTGTTACTCATAATGGAGAGGCTGCTTTGTGCTTTGACTCGGAGATACAGTATACTATATTATTATAAATCTAATTCTGATACTGTACAAAGTGGTGAGCCGAAACTTAATTATAATCTAAGAAGATGCGACATTAACTCAACATTACCTCAAACATTTAGGTGCACCCATATATTTACTGTCAATCTATATATCTACACTAACCAAACACATAAAGTCATGGTTGGGGACCTTCTGAAATATCACAATGAAATAATAACTGCTGACCCGACTCAACTCTGATTTGTGGGGCCATGGGTAGGCAATGCAATGGCACTTTTCCACTATACAGTTATAGCACAGCTCGGCACGGCTTGACTCTATATGGTTTAGGTCGTTTTCCATGACGATAATACCGCCTCACTGTGGGCGGAGTCGGTGTCCGGTGTACTGAATCATTACAATCAGGTATTTAAAAAGATTAGTTCAGGGTTGTGATGAGGTTTGCGATCGCTGGCTTTCAGCAATGCTGTTGCTTAACACACCAGAGTCCTCTGTTAAATATTGAGATTTTAGCAATTTCCTTGCTAAATGCTGGAGATTAACACATTTTCAGGGTTTTTAAGTCTTTTTAACGGATTGTGTGATTGTTAGGTTTGATTCTTGTGTCAGACGACGCACTCATGACTCTTCCAGTGATTTTACTTTCTGTCAGTCAGTGGCCAGCAGTCTGTCGATATCACGATTAAAATAGGCTTAACCTCATCAGAGAAGTTATTTAAAAAGAACAAGGTCATATTACTAATGGAAAAGAAAAAAAAAAGAGAGAATAGAGTTGAGCCATGCTGTGCCAAGCTGTGCTACATATTGTATAGTGGCAAAGCGCTATAAGCCAATGGTCCAGAGTGACATAAAACTTTTAAGGCTAATACTGGGCGAAACTGCACTGAAACAGAATGATCTGTAAAGGGATACTATCACATACTTGATAGTGGGCAGACAGTGTCTTTCATGGCTTACATCGAAGCAAGACAGGCTAATGTTGCTAAATAAAATGGCGATGTGATGGCCGCCATTGTTGGGTTTTCTCTTTCCGACAAAAACACCAGCAGCAGCGAGAAGAATTTCTTGATGATTCATTCTTGATGATGTATTGTTTGAACTTAAATGCATGAATGTAGCAGCTGTGTTGGAATTTTTGCATAACGTGGTTTGATTGGCAATCGGTGGCATTGCACTGTGCATGACTGGAGGCATGACAGATGGGAGTTACCGTAGTAGATACATATGGCCTGTCCCGGGAGTTAGATATCGGTAAAGCCAAACCTTTCTTATGTTGTACAGTGCAGGGATGGAAGATGTTTTCTTGGAACACTCTTGGGTCCCTTAGTACCAATAAATCCCTTTTTTATAGCAACAGCTGATCTGAGTATTGTTGCAGACTATATAGATGCATCCCTTTATGGCCCCAATTTACCCATATTCTAATGGCAAATTGCAGCATAATAATGCTCCATGTCACAGAGCAAGATCTCAAGCTGGTTTGGGAAGATCACAATGACTCCAGTGTACTTCAGTGGCCTCCCTGGTCACAAGATGTGAATCCAATTAATTTGTTGAATGACTAGCAGTGGTAGACCGAGTGTGCTCGTTTAAAATGATTCAGCGGTGCCGTATGGTCAAAAGTTACTTGTTACCTGACATGTCCCTGCACATAAACTGCATCTGAAGGGGTGATGTCACTGTTTAGTCACAGTACTGGGGATACACAAACTGCCAGTGCATCATGAGAGGGAAACGTCCTGTCTAATAAACGTACTAATTGTAATTAGCCTTAACTGTTACATCCTCTAAAACATTTATGTTAATTTGTCTTTCTGATTCCACTTCCGACTGTGCAAAAACATTACCAGACAGAGCTAAAATACTAAACACAGGCTTGGGCGGCCTGATGCTGTGAAAATGCAGAGATTCTCTTATTCACACGTACTGTATATGGCTGAGGAAAATACTAACTGTGGAGCACGGAATTATGGAGCAAAGACTGAAAACAGTTTATCTTCTGTGTTCTGTTCAGGATTGATAAAATATGGCTCAATAACGCGGCGCAGCCTTAGTTAGCAAAACTCCTCCCCAAATGCCGTAATGATATAAAATCCTTCAGCACACTTTATCAGCAGTTTACTGTTCACTGGCGGTGCACCTGCTCCTATACACTTCGGCCTTTGGTTTGATAGCTAGCCGAGATATTTTTTATCCTAAAATGCATCTTCGCTGGATGAAAAAACAGAAACACAGAAGACTTCATTTCATATTTTTAAAGAAAGTGAAATTGCTTTTTGGAGTGGCACTGGAACACAGCACTACTTGCAATGCCCCAAGATCTATTATTGATAAATTATTGATTAAAAGCGCTGTTAATCAAATATGTCTGATGGTTAAAAACATAAACAAGGCTTCCTTACTGGCTACGCATGGAAAAGTGGTGCTGCTGCTGCTGCTTTTAATTCTAAATGGTTATAAGACTCCGACTTTATTTCCATTTCAACTTTCCCTGCACAGACATGTACCAGACGTTCCTTGGCAACAAACACCTCCTGAATGCTGCGAGGAAAGGGCAGAAATAACGCAGATAGACATTCAACTATGCATTTGTTCGATGTAATGGAGCCTTATGTATTTGTTACATTTATTTTTAATTTGCACCAACTGAAATTTTTAATTTGCACCGAATCGAAAGATTCCAGAGAAGCATAGTTCAGAAATGTTCTGCTTTCTGGCAGTTTGTTCTTTTTTGAAACACATATTTTGTGAAGAAATCCTTTTTTTTCCCTGTTCTGTTATGCATGCATCGTGATACACCATAAATTTAATAGTCTTGCGATCAATAGAGTATCTCAGAATCACTGTATCATCATTATCATCGACAAAATTGTATTGTATGTCGCGTGTCCTCCATTTTTGGTGCAATGGAAGTGCCACCCAACTGCAGGTACAGCTCCCTCAAAAAGTTGCTGTCCCTAAACCACAGTCTGTGGTTAAACTGCAACCAAAATGGTGCAAATGTCACCCCTCTACGTCTCTAAGCATTTACATTGATATTCTTCATTGACACTGACAAACGGCGATGTTTACCTGCCTTTGTCCCCACTAAAGTGTGTATATGTGAGTGTTTGTGTGTTTGACTCACACATGCACACATGCCCCTACATTTCAAGGTCAAGGTTTCACCCCAATTCACACCTTGACCCATGCGACATTAACGACTCTCATGGTACTCGTGGGAATAAATGACCCTGATGAATCACACCGTGGCTCATGACCTTAACAATGCAAAGATGGTTATGTTAATGACCCCCAAGGTGCCATCAACGGTTTGGAAACGTGGGGACTCCCACGCCACAATCGGAAGGTGAGACTTTCATTGATTTTCATTTAGAAACGGTTTCCTAGCTGTGTATTTTTTATTTTTTTGGACATTATAAAAACTCTCACAGGGACAGTGAAGGCTGTAGTACACACAAACTGTACCCTTGTTTATCTCGTGTTTGGTCTTATCTCACCTGACAGAGATGAGGGGAAACTGTATTTTTTCTTCCAGTATTATTGTGTAAATGTGTGTAAAAGAAGAAGAAAAAAACGAAATAAATAAATAAAACCTTCCACTTGACATTTATATTGCCTCATATTGTACCATCTGAAAAATAAATAAGTTCTTCATACTCAGATAACCAAAAAGGGTCAGCACTGCTGGAAGCTTTTCAGTACGTAGAGTGAATTTTTGAAAAATAAAAAAATCTTCTTCGAACTCCTATGACCTTAAAGAACTGATATCACTGTCTTCATAGTTACAGCATTTGTCATAATACTAGTTAGTAATACTAGCAAAAATCTAAATATCCAACGCATTCAGGTTACATTAGAGATGTAAACTTATCAATTTACATAATGTCCGAAAGCTGAGACACCTGAGCACAACTCCAAATAGTGTTTAGTTTGAAGCTAAAAATGTCCACTGTCCACAAAAGACAATTTTAAACTTGCTAACATTAACTGTGTTCATATGTAGGTTTAGCAGTATACAACGTCAGACAATAGACTGACAGTAGGACAAAAAGTGGGGTGCACCCTGGACAGGTCGCCATTCCATCACAGGGCCACATAGAGACAAACAATGATCCACTCTCACACTCACAACTACAGTCAATTTAGAGAGTCCAATTTTCTCAAATCCCCAAATCTGCATGTTCTTGAACTGTGGAAACCAAAGAACCCAGAGAAAACACATACACACGGTGACTACGCCATCCAAACAAGAAACATTTAGCACCGTCCTCATGTAGCTTTGCCGTCATTAACCCAATATGGTGATGCTTGACAATATACATATGGTGTGTTTTACTCTCCTGTTCTTCTTAACAGTGTTTCGTGATGCATTTCACAATATGGTGCAACAACTGATGCTCTATCAACATAATGATCTAGTTCTTATTAATATGAGCTTTATATACAGTACACAGTGACCACACAGATAATGCATGCCTGTTCCCTATGTTGATTCTCCATAAAATCTGTGCAGCATATCTGGAATGGCTGTCTCACCCGAGAAGTAACCTTTGTGTCGCGTGGCCTACATACACAGAGAAATAAGAATACAAGTTCATGAAAAATGAAAAGCACAGCCTTTGCAGTATTCATAAACCCAATGTTGTGGCTGGACTATAGTCTTGCGTTGATGACTAAATCCTGATGCTTTAAAATTCAATTCAATTCAATCAAAACATTTTAACTATCACTGCAAAAAAACTAATTTCATTCACTATGTCCATCTTTCATACATGCACTGAGAGAGAGAGGGTAGAGTGCTGCTCTATTTCTCTCCCAAAAGCACAGATGAATTGACTTATGTTAATTAACAACCTTTGGTGTCAGTCTCCTCACAGACTTATTTGCATATTTTAAAAACACCACTCGAAATAGTAAAAACCAGCATCTGCATTTCTGTGAAATCCCGACTCTCTCTTGCGTCCCCCGTCTCGTGCATGCACTATATTGCAATACAAATCATAACGCGTGCACGATCGTACGGGTTATTTTAACTCGTGCAAAATGCTCATTTGCATGAGAAAAATCCCAATAGTCATTCCTATGGAGCAAAATAAAGGGGATAATGAACCTCATTCATCGTCTCCACCTATAACTATGACCAATATTAACAATGGGCCGTATGCACTTCCAGCTGTAATTGAGATAATTTCTTGAAAAGACCTCAGCCTGTGGTTTCAGCCGGCAACGCCAACCCCAAAATTAACAGGAGATCCTATCAGTGCCCGTGCATTGTCAGTTATCTGATGTCAGGTCTTTCCTTTGTCCCCAACAAAAAAAAAAAAACTATTTGCAAAGATTGTAGATGTCCATCACTGCCTCAATCACAAGATAATAATAATAGAAGGAATTGTGGACCGACAGTTTAAATGAAAAATTAAAAAGGTGAAAGACAAGTTGCTGATGTTGCATTTTCTCTGGATGAATCAAAACACCCCCCATTTCAATGGATGGTTAGGTCAGACAAGTTTCTTTTCTCTTCAAAGACAAGAGGAAGACACAATCTGCACTTACATGGAAGGGTGGTCTTTTAATAATGTCACTGCATAATTGGTTCCAGGAACATTTTGTGGCCTTAATTAACTAAATGAGCCTAAAGGAATCAGCAAGGGGCAGGAGGAAGAGGCAAAGAAGAGGGGAAAAGAAGAGAGAGAGAGAGAGAGCAAGGAATAATACAACCAGTAGAGATCAGATACCTTATCTCTCTTCACTTCACAAGTTTTGCATTCATTCATAGTCCTCTTTTCCAACCTTCACCCACACTCTCTATAGGTTTCCTACTTTCAACGCAAATTAATCTACTTCACCGTCACAACCAGCTTTCATCACATAATTAATGTAGCCTCAACGTGTGGCAGTGGAGTGCCGGGGGGGTTGTCCAAAGTGCAACCTGGGACAAAAGGCATTCCGGCCCTGGGGACTGAAGCAAGTTCACGTTTTGTGGCAATGTTTTTCACCTTTTATAGTGCTGTGTTTTTGAAGATATGCATGAAAGCCTTTGCATTTGACTGATTATTAATATCCCAATGAACTGTTAATTTTTTAAGTTCTAATATGTCACTGAAAAAAAGATTGTAACACTATAGGGAACTTAATGACTGGACCCATAGGAAACAACAAAGTTGCAAGGACATCTCATCTTTCTCCACTCGAAAGGCACTCCTTTAGATACAATCCATCCATCTTCTACCGCTTTATCTTCCACATGAGAGTCGTGGGGGGAGCTGTGCCAATCTCAGCTGACATAGGGCGATAGGCGGGTACACCCTGGACAGTTCGCCAGTCCATCACAGGGCTACATATAGACAAACAACCATTCACTCTTACATTCACCCCTTACAGATAAGTCTCCAATTTGCCTAATGCCCAGATTGAATGTTTTGGACTGTGGGAGGAAGCCAGAGAACCTGGAGAAAACCCACTCATGGGGAGAACATGCAAACGCCTTGCAGAAAGGCCATTTTTCCGACCGGGTCATGAACCCGGTTCTTCTTGCTGCAAAGGCAAGAGTGCTAACCACTTCACCAAATATGTGGGCCCCTTTAGATACAATCAATTTTGCTTTAGAGGCCACATTAATGGCAGCCAGTTGGGCACCACACCTTGTTTTTAACAACCATAGAGGGTATTTTAGCGTAGGCACCTACCGCCCCCATCCCCATCCACTGTGTACACTACTGACATGTGGAGAAGGAGACATTGTTTCATTCTATTTTGTCTGAAATACATTTCCCAGAGTTTCTAAACCGGAGCCCCATTGTCCCGAGTTTTCAGTAATTACATGCATATTGCGTATCCATTCTCCAAAGACATTTATTTCCGATACAAACATAAGCTGCATCAATTTTACTGACATCTAATAATTTAAGTGAAAAACAAAACTGCAAATCAGAATAATTTCAAAAAGGCACTAAATTACACAGATAAACCAACAGATATTTGTCTTACCATGTACCATTTTTCTCCCAACCTTGACAAAACTAACTGCTACATACAGCAACAAATTTATTGTCAATTAATAGTGGAATATGTCAGTCTTAGTAAAGAAGGGAGATTTGTTTTATTTTTAAGCTTGTTGACGATGGATTCTTCCTCTTGGGGTGATACTACCCCTGGGTGTGTATATATATATTTATGCGATGTGTACAAAGCCAGTACATTAAAGAAAAAAGAAAAACAGGATTAAACCGGGGCCCTGAGCTGGCAGAATGATTGTCATTTTGGTCCAATCAAGTTGATGTTTTATCTCATTACTGGGATGATTATGTTGATGTGTGGGCTGCAGCCTTTTATACGATTATGCTATACGATGTATACGCCGCAGCACAGATAATGAAAGTGTGACATGGTTGAGGCTGTACAGTTCCAGAATATTGCTGATGCCTATGAAGGGTTGTTGTTTACACATCATTGTCGCTGGAAGCTATTCGGTGATTATGTCTTGGTTTAACAACATCACTGCTTCCAAGTTGCTTACAACTTTGAAAGTGAAATTAAATACAGCGTGAGGTGTGAGGCGCAAACTTTGTTTTGGACATTAAAAGAAAACAAATTTTGCACTTTTATGTGGGTTTTTTTGAAACATCTTCAACATCTTTGAGTCAATATTGATTTAAGTCATATTAATTCTATTGATTCATTACATCAGCAAATTGGGTTTTTTAACATATTAATCTATTGTATGAATATGATACAATCTTGAAAATCAACAAAATGGCAGAACACAGAGCATCTTGGCTGCTTTTTTCCATTACTATGTTTAAACGTAGAGTATATACAGACGCTATAAGAATCACAGTTCAAAGTTCGCTTGGCTCGTTTTTATGAACGAAAAGAAAAGAAAAACGGTCCATTTTGTGGCATTTTTTAAAGCCTGAATATGTGACCCATAAACACACACCCCCAGGATGTCCATATAAGGAGTTGTGTATTATCCCCACGGCAAATGCAGATCTGTGCCAAAAACAAGCCATGTTAAAGCTTTCTTATGTGATGCTATGCTTGGGGTGATTGAATTAATGTGCGACATTGCCGTCATTTCATACAGCATAAATACATTATGCATCAAACTGGAATTTTACATAAGTGCAATACACATTACATGTATAATATCCCATGTTCAACCTTTGTTTATACTGATAAGCCCATACTGTATATATTCTTTTTCGGGAATGCATGTTTACTATTTATTATCTTTATCTTTACTGTCTTTGCGGCTGTAGCAATGTAAATTTCCCCACTGCGGGACTAATAAAGGACCATCTTATCTTATCATGAAAACATTGGCTGAAGTCGCACTAATGATTATATTATCCCCTGAGATATCATAGGACTTCTGAAACTAGAGAAACACACTTCCACCACTGCAGCTTATTGCTTACTTTCCCACACTGTCAATATACTCCCCCCATCTCGCAAGATTAATATTAAATCCTGAATCTGCACAAGGATCGCCACTAATTTCTTTCTGGGTTAGTAATCTATACCCCCAGAACATGTATTACAAATCTGTCTTTTCCCTTTGAAGCTCTGCTGCTAACAAACAAACACAGCCAAAAACATAACCTCCCTGAATGAGCCAATAAAGAAAATAACAAACACTTGGAAAATGACTCCTGTGGAGATTGCTTTTTTTAAAGCCAGTGTGAGATTTCTAATGCAATTTGAGGATGCAATACTGTTTATTTAAGACCAACAACCTATTGCAGCCTATTGAGTACCAAATAGCATTTCATTTATCTTTGTGACGGTTGCCTCGGACCAGTTGTGTGGCCAGAGTCCATTTCTGCTCAACTCTATACAGAGATTGCACATTACATGTATGGTCAAGAAGAACAGGGGATGTGCAAGACACTACTATTTGGTTGCAGAGTGTTGTATTGAGATGGGAGACTTGCCTCTGACCACTGCAGCTGCATTTAGCTTTCCATTTGATGGGCGTTGACCGCATTGGACAACCGTGTGCATAGTGGTGCGACAGTTGCACAGAGACAAAATTGGAGTGGGTGCTCACCCTGCCAGAAACAAGGCCATGAGGGGAGTAGGCTGAGAGTGAGTCAACTTGTAAGTGAACTTCATTTTCTCCTTTACTATTGTAGCCAATGTGCTGAAGGCTTCCTAAGATTTTTTTTTTTTTTTTTGGTGAGGGAAAAGGCAGAAAACACAAATCCACATCCAAGATTAAGGCTTTGATGTTGTCAGACGTCTACTCTGGTGAGATGGCCCCATCAACTTCCACCCCACATTTTCCACAATAACATAGTTATTGGAACAACGACGGATTGAATCCGGTGGAAAAAAAAGCTTAGGCTACTGTAAACAAAGCTGCAACTGAAAAGATCTTTGACATTTGAACCAGGGTCTGAAAGGTGATTATGGGTCTACCTGCCAGTGGCTGGTTAAGTGATTAATTATAAAGTTAGTTAGTTAAAAGGCACAGTTTGAATCATGTACTTACCAAGGTTTGACTCTTGGAATATCGGGCCAGTGTTTGGCGTAGTTTTGGTCTCACTTCTCTCTTGCTCTGCTTGCTTCCTCTGTCCGCGCCTCCTTCTCCTGAGTCCTCTCCTCTAACTATAATCCATGTTCTCTCTCTGCCTATTGAGGTAAACAAACACTAGTTATTTTTAAGTGACAGTTAGAGCAAGTTTTTCTTATCGGTTGCCAAATTAACTTCTCAATTTTTTTTTTTCCCCACCCACCCCGCAGTGCTTTAGTCAACAATGTGACAACACCTGACTGTGCTTGTGTAGGTGACTCAGTACAACGTACCAGGCATGTTGTGAGATGCAAGTGTGAGAGATGTACTAGCGCGCTGCTGCAGCCAGAGAGAGTGTATATGGTGAGGAAGAGTGGTGTTGTTTTAGTAATAGGAGACATTTTAGTTTGAATAATCTTAAAAAAGTGACACGTAGAAAATCTAAATGGACCCAAGAGATCAAGATATCAGATTCTCTTGTTTTTTGTTTTTTTTGCCCTATCCCACCACTTGCAATCCCCTTGAATCCAGTTCAAAAAAATGTGCATGTTTATTTTCCCACTTCCAGAGCCAAGGCTGTGTAGGAACATCAGATTCAAGCGCACACACACACACACACACACACACACACACACACAGAAGAAATTTACTGAATGTGACAAAAAGAATATTGGATTAGAACTCTAGTTTTATAATGTGTGCCGCTGATGTCTGTAATGTTCTCATTTACGATGTGTTTTGAAGATCCCGTGTATTTGTGAGCTCAACTTGGCATGAGGTAATGGATTTTGATCTGTTTACTTAAAGTGAAACACACTTCAGGTTTTAATGTGAAAGCAGTTATCAAATTATGCTTATGAAGTGTCATTTTTTCTTTCTTAAACATTAGCTTGTCTCACTTTATGACAATGGAGAATGAAGGCTTCGGAAATTGAGAACACTAATTGCATTTTCAGTGTGTGATAAAAAAAAAGACAGACAACTGCTTGACTCCTGGATAAAAAAATAGAATTGCAGAGGACACTTGAACAATGAACAATTTGAGCTCTTACACATGACCACTTTCTTTCCTTTATGCTTTTCTTTGATCTCTTCACAGTTTTCCTACCCCCCACCTTTCCTCTCTAACTACTCGGCACATACAGAACTTTGCACATTTGCATCACCTTGTTCTATGCCCTTTCCCTGTCTCTTGCAGTGACATAATTATATAGCGTGTTTCATCTCAGTTACCTGGAGTTAAATGCCAATGACTTATCACATTAGCTTTATCCTTTGTCATCTCAAGTGCCACCGCGACCCCCAAACCCAGGCAGCGGCGTTGCCTGTATCATTAATGAATGTTGGGCTAATAATCTTTTTCACGTGCGCGCTGATTGATGGAATGTTTTGGGAACGTGTTGCCAGGTCACTGTGTTTATTGAGCATCTCATTAATGATGGAACACTCTCCGGCTAATGAGGGGGCGGGTAGTGGTGCATGTCCAAGCAGGTGTGGCTGAGCCACTGTATACGAGACGGCTAATCAAAACGGAATTAACAAATGAATTGCCGTCAGATCAGAAAGATGTTTCCCGTTCACTCAAGTGATGGAGTGAATCGGAAAGGAAATGTAACAGGGTTAGGTCACCTATAGGACTGAGGGCTGGAATGACAATGTGACTCTAATCTAGAGATGGCAATCTTGATCTTTTACTTGATTTTGTCTGCTAAAATCAAGACAACGTCTCACCATTACAGTTTTTTTTAATAATGATTCGGTTGGTTCCAACAGAGCCACAGACATGACACGGGGAAAAAAATGATTTGTGGCTACAAAACACTAATTTGTTCCCAAGAAAAACTAATTCTCAAAAGCCTGGCATTGCACGCTTTCATTATTAGCGAGAGGCATTGACATAGAAATGGGATATATCTTTGTAACTCATAACCAACCTAAAATAATACTCAATCACACAAAATGTTTTGTGGGAACAAATGAGTATTTCATGGCCAGGAATCAAAGGGTTTTTTCCCCATGTCATGTCTGTAGGTCCCAATGTGGTTTCAATGTTTTGTCTTTTCGCCATCTCGCAAGCTGTGTGCAATGTTCAAAGAATGGACTTGAGTACCATCATCTGTACTTTGTTATGTTTTAGATGACATCCGTTAATTGAACTTCAGCAGTGAATAATGAGGACAGGTGAAATGGCACTAATTAAAGTGAGAAAGTTAAAGCATTTGTGCCCTTCGACCCATTTTGACTGATACATTATATTTTATTTTGACAGCACTTATATTTGTAAAAGTTTGGCTTTAATTAAAAACAATTCATGTGACATTTGTGTCCCCTTGTCCTTTTTGCACGACACAAGAAAGAACCCCAACCTGGCTAAAACAGTAACTTACTTAAAGTAAATTTAACATTTTTACTTTAACTTGAGCACATTTTTAGACCAGCACTTTTACTTGCACTTAAGTAAAACTTTATCATAGTAGTGGTACTTGTACTTGAGTAGAATATTTCTGTACTCTTTCAAACTAGAAGCATCAACATCTTCATGCACAGTTTGTACAAATACATTTATAGTTTCCAACACAGTCACGACGCAACCATGAAGTCGAAATCTCTGATTTTGAGTGAAATGTTTTAATTAATATTGGACTGCCATGGAAACAAAAAATACATTAATGTGCCCATCAGGATAAAGTGCAGAATTTTATTTTTGTTGAACACATCCTTTTTTTTTTATAGTAGTGCAAGTTAATATATGCTTTGTTAAACTATATGGAAACACTGTAATTATGTGTGCACCAACATTTAGTTTATAGCTGGGCTTACACATAACTTAACAAATCTGCCATCATTGCTGCAGATTCATATTCCCATATTCTTGTTGAGATATCTGCAGAATTTTCCTTTCCTCAAACATGACAATGGCATAATTCAAACTACCTTGCCCAAACCATAGAAAGCAGGAGAAAACACGGACTTTGTCAATGTAACCCCATTCATTATGTTCCTCCTTGCACCACATCTTCCCTTTTTTTTTAACCATTGTTCCATCTTTATCACTCTCTCCTGCAAAGTCCATAGCTGACTCTCCTGCTCTTTGTAGCCCTCTGTGATTCTGCTGTGCAGGCATTTTCCCCATTTGTGGGGGGCATTTGTCCATAAGCTGGATATATAGTGGCAAATCCAAGGCTTTTTTTAACCAACTTTCCTTCCTCGCAACCAATGTGTGTAAAAGAGCTAAAGTATGTGTGTGCATGTACTATTTGTTCCAGGAATTTACCCCGCGTCTGCAGGCTGAAGTTGCAATGCCTCCTAATCCATGATGATTGGCTGACTGCTGGCTACGATAGTAGTATGGACAGATGCCCTTTTTGCCCTTGTATTAGTGCAGTCTTGACGTCTAAAATCCCTATCCTGCCCTCGCTTATTCCATTACCTTTACTCTACCCCTCCAAAAACACACACTCGCAAATAAACCTCTCTATCCTCCAGCCAAATCGGTCCAGTGCAGGCCAAAACATTTTGCGCTGAATGCATAAATGCATATAATGCTTACAGTATTGTTCCAGGAGCACATTGCACCGGCCATATTAAAAGATCGACAGAAACATAAAATTATACTTAAATAATTCATATAGTCTTTCCCTATTGCTGCATCAAGTCAGTAAATGCTGTTGTTTTTTTAACTAAAATGCTGTTATTCATCTATGGATCTATCAGCTTGCTTGAGAATGACAGTAAAACAAAATATGCTCTACTGTTTTTAAAGTATATATATTAACATTGCACATACCGCACATTCCTTTTCAACAATATCACATCCAGGACCTTGAACCTTTTGGGAGAATGTAACTCTCACATTTAAGATTAATAATGGATACAATACACAATCGCATAAAAGTGTAATGTCACCATGACTCCTCTCAATATTACATCAATACTTCCCATGGCAACTTGGCAGAGCTAGATCACGTTTTAAAATATGCATAGATTTGGTAGAGGGGGGATTCTTAAGTGCTACCTCTCACATTCATGGATTCACACCCGAGACCAAAATATATTAATTCTCCTAACACCCTCATTCCGTCAGCCATGAACTCAAAGTCACCTCACAGCACACCTTTCAATATCATTATCATTCCCCCCACCTCCACCTTTCCACACGCCATTTTATTATTAAAACTATGACGATGTAATATTACCGTCACTGAGGGTAATGTCTTGTCCAGGGTAATTCCAGTTGGGAAGCTTGATGACTCATTCCAATGCAGATTGTGGTTGCGAATGAGAAAGTGGCCATGGCTGGAGAAGGACAGAGACCTTCTCAATTACTTTAGAGGTAAAAGGACAAACCATTCAATTCTCTTCTATATACTTGAGTGTGTGTTTGTGTGTGAGATTGGAACTAACAGTAATAATGAGGAAGTAGGAGACCAGGATGTGTTTTTATTATTATCAATGTTACTATTATTGTTATTATTATTATTTTTAATTAAAATAAATGCTGGTAGCCTTTTACCTCCAAAGGGCACATCTGGAAGGCTTTAATCAACTAACACAAATAATCCACACTATGCGCGCCTATAATACATAAATACACTCCAATTAAATATGTTTGCGATGTCATTTGTAAAAAAAAATTAAAAATCAAGAAATATTTACTACCTTTCTATGAACATGTAGGAAAATTAAATACCCAGGTTTTCATTTATCCTCCAGTGTATTTCAGTTATATGTTTTTTTAATAATATTCAAGAACTGCACATACATTTGCCAACGCACTTTCTTTTTTTAATTTTATTTTACCATTAATTTATGTGCAAGGTTCTGTTTGCTCAAACCTCTGATCTCTCACCTGAAACTGCTTCCCTAATTTGCCCAAATTAACTCGGTGTAGGTGGAAACTCGGGTGTTAAAGTGTTATAGTTAACGACAATGTGTTGACAGCAAGCTGCCTTTCAACTCTAGATGTGCATGCAGATGTCACTTGCAAGCAATTTAATCGCAGATGGTAATATTTATTTATTTTATTTTTTTATGGCAACTGCACTGGACTGCTGAACCAATGATGCATCATCATCCTCCTCCCATGAGAATAAATACCATTATCTGTATACGGAAATTGGCATTGGTGACTTGGAACTCCTATGGAATGAACTCGCCACATTTCAAATTGAGCAATTACATTTTTAACATGTGTTAAGTTTTGTGTGAGAAGTGAAACTTCTCACATGCTAGTGCTCAGCATCACCGGCACTTATACAGCTATAGTCAGACAAATGAAACGTATTTTAAGTGATATAATCGTGAAGATGCAGCACGACCAAATTAAATTTCTATGCTCTGTGAATTTAATAGAGAACAACACCACAGCACAACGCCTGATGAATTAATAGGAAATGCCAACAAACAAAGGTGTTATCTTGGGTCAGATAGCTCCGTCTCTGAACTGGCTTGTCCCAAATTGGCTCCATTAGCAAATACAATTTCAGCTGTTACAGATGACTGGAAACCCTATCGGGAGGCAGCACACAATGCGAGTAAACTCAAACGCACAAACGCACGCACACAAACACAACGCTACCCAGTGGCACATGTGCATGTTTATACACAATCTGCACGGAGATATGGAGACGCATGCACACGCACTCACGCACACACAAACACACAGGTAAACAGCAGTATTATTTTCCTCTTGAACAACTTGATCCGTTGCCAGATCTTAAAAGCAGCCCAGTGAACACAAGAGAAAGGCCAGGGATTCATTATATTAAGATCCTGTGGAGAAATATCAGGGAGGAGTAATATTCTCCCCAGCTCACCCGCTTATTCCTCCCATATCTGAGCTGCCTTGGTGATTGTGGAGCATAAATGCAGCGGGGGGATAGAAAATGGAAATAAGGGAAACAGAGATTGGGGGATGGCAAAAGAGAAATGTGAAAATGTAGAGATAGAGAATAGAAAGAAGCAAGAAATGGAGGAAAGATGACGTACTGTTGGCAGGGGCATGTTTCTTAACAGTGAGCTGTGGTAACTAAAAGCCAAACCTCTTTCAGCAGGCAAGTTTTTTTGGGGTTTTATTTCAGTTTCTGACAGAGGCCGGCACATCTGTGGTGCCATGTGGCTAAAAGAAACATCATGGTTATAAAATACAATTTTCCACTCACTGACAAAAAAATGAAAAAGGTTTCCTTATCCCTGGATTCTACTGATGTGGGTCTGTGATCAGGCAGTTTTGACCACAAATGGAATCACTGGTTGTTTTTGGCCATTTGGGTACAGGTGAACCAAGCTGCCAGCACTAACATATCTGATGGTTGTTTTGGTAGAATTGAATATAATCTTCAGTATAAGTGAATAATCGCTTCAAAAAAAAAAAAATACTTAGGCTTTTACAGCATTGGAAAAGCACTTTTGTAAGTACTTAAGGTGAGGGACGGAGCAAGTTTTGCCTTTGAAAGTGTAACTTTACTACACAGGACGAGAGTTTGCATTCTCTCTGGTATGTGAAGGACAGTAGTGCTCATGTCCTCCTCCATTTAATGTCACTAATTCTAAAACTGTGGACTTTTGAGTTCATGTGCAGTAAGCTGCTTCATCTCAGCTAATATTGGATTATTATATAAAACAGTTAAAACTATTTGATTGCTAGAACACATTGGGCACACACAGTAATTCAAGTTGCTTTGTGTCATCCTCTTCTACACAACACAGATAGAAATAGCTGCCCTTTCACTAATTACAACGTTTTCTAAGTACAGATAAAAGTTCAGAACAGTCACCACCGCTATTGTCACGATACTGAGTGAGCCAAAGCACTAATAATAGGCCATTGAGGATTTTACAGATAAAAGTTGAAGAAGCATTTTTCACAATTCTCCCTCCTGGCATTGGCAACAGAATTGAACAAAAACCAACAGTCCATGGGGAACATCGTAGCAGTAGTCAACTCAGTTTACCAATGCTCGGTGCCATTGGCGAAGCCTCATAATCTAATGAGGTAATGGTCGGAGTACAGCAACCAGACGTTCTGCCACCCAGTGCTGCTGGCTCAGTGATAAACTGTGAGGAACAACCGATGCCAACAGCAGAACAAGTGAAAAACACAGACAATAGAGCACAGTCAGTCAACCAGTTCAAATCCTTAGCATGCTCATTTTGTAAACATCGATGCAGACAATAATTAACATTTGGATTTTTCTTGTGTTTTTTTTAAGTGATAGTTTGTGACACGTTATCATTGCGCGCTAAAAAGAAGGAGTTAAATTGCTAGGAACTAAGGCAGTGAGTCAGGGAAGACACACAGGACAAAGATGGGGTCAACATTCTAGCTGATTAAATACACAAAAGAGGAAGGCAATTAGTCACGGGTGAAACATGTTACAGGTGGAGCCCTAATGCATGTAATGTGAGAGGCAGGAAAGCATGGATGAAAGTAAAAGGCCCCGTCCCATAATCCCCCGTAAACACTTCCCTGAACCCTCATGGACTCATAGAGAGGCGGCAAGAATCATTCATCCATCCATTTTCTACCACATTATCCTCCACATGAGGGTCGCAGGTGGTGCTGTGCCAATCTCAGTTGACATACGGTGACAGCTTGCCAGTCCTTCACAGGGCCACATACATAGACAAACCACCATCCACTGTCACACTCACACCTATGGTCAGTTTAGAGTGTCCAATCCCCATATTGCATGTTTCTGGAAACCGGAGAACCCGGACAAAACCCACGCACACACGGGGAGAACATGCAAACTCCATGAATGCTAACCATTACACCAACTGTGTGGCCTTGCTCAAAATCATGTAAACAGAAATGGGACGACACTTAATGTTCCAAACCCGGATGATCCCAAAAGTATCATGCTTGGGACTTTCATTGACAAAGTGGATGAGGGATCATTTAAAATCAATGAATGACTTTTTTTTCCTTTTTAAAATATGCATACATTTAACCAATAGCATATTCTTACCTTGATCTGATTACAAGATTACATTATTTTTTTTAATCTTGAAAGTTGGCTCCGGATGTCGTGTGACTAGTTTGTTTACACCGGCATGTTGGCAGGTAAAGCTTCTGCAAGATCGGAGGGTGCTGGTCCACTGCGTACTTTCAATCCGCGGAGATCAAGCAATATATTGCAGAACTTGACAGACTGAATAAAACTGATCCTGATAATAACTCTGTCGTGCTTTTCACACATATGTAAACAGCAGGAGAGGATATCACTCCAGACCTGCAGGATCAGGACATCTTCAACTTTCTGATGAACTTTCCTTCATCCTAGAAAGACATCACACTAAAGCATATTCCAGCTAATAATCAATGCACCCACTACACAAGTGAAATCCGTTGCCCGTGGATTCCAATCATTCCATCTTTTATTAACATTTTATGGCAGTGATCTACCTCCGCCGTCTCTTGGGATCTGCTTTAATCAGCTATCTGCCATCTCCACTTTTTATGAATACAGCTGGCAAAGAAAAGAGTTGGTTGACATTTTGTCTGGTATGTACGTATGTTGCCTGGTATACACGTCTATGGATTTTGAACAGCGCAGCTTCCTGCCAAAATTGTGTTGTTTTGATCCCACCTGCTGCATGGATGGGCTTGCACGGCATCAGCTACTACAACTCTAGAATAAGAAGAGAAACAAGTGCATTTCCAGTGGTATGCATGTGCTGTGGGTGCATGTAGACGTGGGGGTGGTGGTGGAGGGGGAATTGGGTTCTTGCTATTATATTAATTATGTTTGACAGCCTGCATTTTCCCCTCATTCTCTTTCCAAATGGAGACATCTGTTTTTCATTTATACCTCACAGCCACCGGGAACCCCTCAAAAGACACATACACAACTGCTCACAAACAAAACAAACAAACAACATGCACAACTAAGGAGCAATGTAGAAGATTATGCCAATTTTACATATAAAGAAACATAATACAGCTTCTTTTAATGGGTCAGCATTGAAACCTTAAATGTAATTGTTAAATACATTAAACCTAAGCAACGCATGTTTCTCACATTATTCCGATGCAATATTTTTAGTTGTAATTTGTGAATAAAAATGAGCAAATTCATCCATAGACTTCCAGACTAACTCAGTCAACACATATTTAATATGGAGTTTGTACAAAATTCCACGTAATGCCGTATGTCAAATAAATGACGTTGAAGCTTCCCAGTAGCCGAGAATCTCTCGTCTTGTTTTCATACAATTAAAAAAGTAATTATTGTTTTGCGAGTGACAGAGAATGTAATGAAAGCAGGTGCCTTGAGTTTATATGTGAATTTATATGTGAATTTATATATATATATATATATATATATTCAGACTTTATAATATCTTGTTGTCTACCGTAGCTCATATACAGACTCGTATATGTTTTACATCAGCAGACGTTTCCATAACTAACGGTACATGTAGAAACGAATTATCTTCCCCTGGGCACCTGGGACTTCAGTTCATTTCACCCTGCGTACTGAAAGAAAATAAACCTGCATATGCTTCACTTGTATAGGTAATTCATCATTGTGAACAATATTTTACTGTTATTTATTTAACTATTTTTGTCAGTTATATTATTGCAGGAGAGTGAAACGGTTTAGAAAAAAAAAGAGCACATTTTGCTTACCCGGAGGAAAAAACAAGATAAAATTGCTGCTCAAAAGTTGTTATTTTTTTTCTGCACACAATTTGACATTTAATTGAGGAAATAGCACCGGTCTATTTAACTACAGTTACGATCGATTTTGCATCAAGCATGTTGACTTAATGGAATGCTTTATCAACATCCTTGATAAATCTGTCTCGCCTGCACTTTTCCTGACATGATTATTTTTGGGGGCTGCTGTGAAGAATGTCTTTGTGTGTTATTTGCTGTGAAATGTAACAGCTTGACTGCACACATACATGCATCAGTGTGTGATTAAAGATCAAGTCTTATATTTACATCTTGACAGACATTGAAAAAAAAGAGTTAAAAAAAATCTACCAAAGAATGCAAAATCCATGCAGAAAGGCCCAAAAAGAAATCCAAAATATGAAAAAAAAATAATCACATGACAGCAATAAATCTTTTTTGTGGTAAAAGGAAAAGAAAATAGTAGACCAACATGTTCTTCAAGGTGGTCCCTTGCGGCTGTAGGCCTGATCGGGGTGAATGCACACTTGACATAACATGTCATTGCTGACAATTTAAATTGAATCGATTACTCAAATCAACCATTTTCCTTGTTTTCTTTATTACTTTGATACATTCCCCTTCTGAGCTCTTTTCAGCATATAATGATAGCAAAGGAGCGCGGTCTCAGGAGGTTTTTAATATGAATTATAACACTTTCTTTGGCCTCGAGGGGCAATTTGCAGGGTCACATTGAGAGGTGCAGTCAAGGAGCATAAAAAAATTAATAATGTAATGCTATAATTACATAATATTCTAACATTTTTTAATGTGAAACAGTCATTGCTATAATATAATAAGCATATACAGATTGGTGACGACAATGAGACAGTGTCAGTATGTAGCGAAGGTGGCAATCCAATGAAAAAGCCAACGCCAGTGTCAGTCATAAATGTCTATATTAGAGAAAAGATAGAAGGTAAAAAGTAATTTGCATGTTCCCCAGTGTCTGTGTGGGTGTGTTCAAGCTTCAGCCCACAGTTCCAAGACCTACAGTTGTGTGTGTTAATGGTTGTTTGTCTATGTATGTTGGGCCTGTGATAGAAGTGCAACCTCCCTCCAGAGCTGGAAAGAGTACTGATATATTCCACTCAAGTGGTCTAAAAATGTACTCAAGTTAAAGTAAATTTAAATTAAATTAAATTCAAGTCTTTTTACTACAAGTCCACAAAAAACCTACACAATTACAGTAATTTGTTACTTTTCACCTCTGCACTGCCACACTGCACAATCACACACGGTAATAATCAGAGACTCCTGCGCGGTCGGAAGACAAGCATGTGTAGTTATTTTCAGTGAAATGTGGTTAGGGGGGAATTATTGTCACTAAAGGTAGTCATGTGCTTGCTGATTTGCAGTAGAGCAGAATAAAGATTGTGCACAGATGAAATGTGGTAATAATTAGGTTTATTTTTCAGTCGCTGGGGGAAATGTCAGTGCAAATATTGTCAAAAGTAAAATAAAAGTGCTTGATTTCGTGTAAAGTTAAATTTTCAAGTACAAGTAAATAGAACAAGATTTTGATTGTGCACTTCCGTGCTCAATAAACTTGGTCTGCTTTCATACAGTTGCACAGTGGCTGTGCGAGCACTAACCGTTTCATTTGTTATGGTCAAGAGAAAGATGCTGGTTCTACTTAAAATACTTGACCACAAACTTTACACCAGAAAAAGTTGAATCATGCTCTAATCACAATAAAAGGAAACTGTACTGCATCACTAATCCCCACTCCCATTTCCCGTAACTGTAATAAGAAGCAGAATCCAGCCATAATTAAGATTCCTACAGAAACCATGTGTAATAGTTGTAAGGGGTTGTAGAATAAAAGCCACTGCATCAAATTGCATTATTACAAATCTCCGCGCTTGATTTGACAAGAACGCGTGAATTGTCGCGTGGAAGCAATTTGAAGTTGCATTTTAAGTTTTTAAAACAGGAGCCTGTTCGTCTTTGGGCTTTGAAGTTGGTTATCTTTTTCAGGAGCCTTTACAGCTGTGGTAGCTACCGAGCTTCAAATTAATCCATAAATTAATAATGCCACAGTTCTGTCTCTGCCTCTTTCTCGGGGATGCAACACTGAAACGAGGGAAAAGTTTAAGTCTATGCATAAATGATTAGAGAGTTTTGTTACCAAAGGATTATCATTTCTATCCCTTCCATCAAAGTACCTTTGATCCTGTGTCACACACACACACACACACACACACACACAATTACATTTTTGGACCAGCAGTGAAATTTGTGTTGGCTCCCGTTCTTGTACATGTGCACACCCTCTCTTGTGCAACTTAAAAGTGTGAGTGTCTGTACATGCTAAAGTATCTGACACTTTTTAAAAGGTGATTGTGCAGAAGGCAACGAAATAAGAAACCTTTGATTGACAAAAGAATAAATAAATCAGTACTCATTTATTCATGGTTAGTTTGTATCCGTCTTTAACACCTTTCTCTCTGTGCCAGATGTTCCCCGTGTCAGCTGAGTCACACGTGACAGCAGCAGAATAAGAAGAAGGAAACTCTTGCAGGAAATATAAATATTTATAAACATACATTTCAAATGTATTAAACAAGGCATGTTAGTGCCAGTGTGGATTTTCAACCTTAAAGTCATGAATTTACAAGAAAGAAACTAAAGAACACGTGGGCCATTCTTGGATTAAACAAAGTGGATTACCAAATGAAAAAAAGGAAAACTCTGCAAGTAGGACTAAAGAAATACTTGTGATTTCAGACCATGAAGATTTATTGAGGAGGTGAGGGTTGTGGCAGGCGAAGGCTGAGGGCAAAGAGGAAATGGTGTCTCGGTCAGAGTCAGTGAGCGAGGGTGTAGATGACAAGACTGCTAGAGGGGAAAATGAGCCAGGGAGCAGACGGTTGAGGCAGGCGTTTGAATGAAATTGAAGATGAGCTGGTTATGACAATAAATAAAACATGACAATAAACATGCAAACCAAAAAAACAAAGCACTCCAATTTCTCTCTTGATAGACAGTTGATAAAAATGACAAACACACACACACAAAGAGTGACATTCTAAACACACTAGAAACAGATGCACGACAAAGTACGGTCAGTCATCTACTTTCACACACTACCAGCTCAGCCATCAGGGGGAAATCCACTGTCCTACACAAGGACACTTTGATGCATCAACTGCAAAACAAAACAGACCTTTTGATACCTTGACATTTGCTGAATGTCCTGAAATGTTGACTTAAAAATTACTTCTTTTTTTTTTAAAATGATATATAACTGGTATAAAAGTCGAAATCATTGCACTCCATTATGCAGGACCTCTTTTACTGTAGATCTCCTAGCAACAGCAGGTACAATTTTGGTCTTTTCTTGCGGCTAAGAATAACATTTTGATAATTGCCTCCAAGTTCATTGTGAAGTTCTATAATCACAGAGATTTCAGAGAAGTGCTCAAGAAAGAGGATAATTGTGGGTCATTCTATTCCTTTCAATAACACTTCAACATGATTTTCTGTTGTTATTGGCATGGTAATAAAACCTATTCTACCCATTTGTCCTGCTGATCGTATGACTGAACTCCATTGACGTCACTGCTGTGCCGCAGCAGCTGTTCTGTGACGATGCCATTGTAATCATCACAAGCACTTTCAACACTAATTGGCGGTTGTACAATGAAAGGCTGATTAATATATTAATAACTGCATGAAACATACACTTTTGAACACTTTTTGGTCAAACATGTGTAGTATTAATTGATTGATTAATCCGCCTTTATTACCTCCACCAAGGAGGTAGTGTTTGAAAATATTTGCAGTTACCATGCCTGGTGTCTCACCTAATAGAGTAGAGGCTTTATACTGAGCTCACAGGTTCGGGTATGTTTGCAGACATACTTCATGTGCTCTCCCTTTCTAGTTATACTTATTAAGTACAACTAGAACATATTTTGTACTAATAAAATATTTTTAAATAATTTTTGTATTTTTGTTGAAAATAAAAAGTCAATGTCTAATTATCCATTTTTCCAGGTAGAATTAAACAAGGGAATAAAATACTTTTACAGGCTTCTGCTTCAACAAGAAACTGCCAGTCTTTCCCTGTCCTCTGTTATGTGCGTCTATCGCTGCTCTCTGAAGATTTAAAGGTGGGTTGGGAGATTATTTTTTTACTGTATTACTAAAAATCCTCTTCACACCCCGATTGTAACCACTTAATTAATGCACTGTGACAGAAATAAAAAAAAAAGTAATCACCTGAGGAGCGCACAGGCCTGTAAAAACATCATCCAATCATAATGAACGGTCCAAACTCATTAATTGGATCGTGATGCATCAATCAAACTGCCATCAAAAAAAAGCGAGCGTCACCAAAACGTACCGAAAGTTACTGATGCTGCGGCACTGCTCGGGAGACTTTTTAATTCAAAATGTAGCCTCATCAAACTGTTTTTCTAGGATCTCCAACCTTTGGTGACGCTTAGATACAAAGCACATACTTTTGTTTTCCTCAGACTCCTGGTACTTGAAAATGACAAGAAACAGATTTGTTATTTGCTCAAACTGGTCGCTTATTTTTTTTTGTGCAAAATGTGCACATGCTTTTTTATTTATTTATTTATTGGAGTAAGTAAGTGAGGTGTGCATGGACGACGCATCCACTAGTAAATTAGAGAGAGCTGACGTTTGAGCTGAAATGGATCAGTGAGGCAATACATTGGAATTTTTGCCCTACTTTTCCACCAGCTTGTTAAAAACAATTGCCCGGATAATCTGTCACCTGGTCCATAACGACAGCCCAAGTCACATTTCACAAATGGTGACAAAATGATCCTCAGTATTTGCAAGGTAGGAACTCAAAATACTGTATACTAATACTGGTGTTTGTTGCTACATGTGCAAGATAGTGTGCATTTATCCAGGTGTTTCGGATATTCACACATGGTATGCAGCAGGGGTGCGTGTGGTCTTTTTTCTTCTTTTTTTGTCGTAATCCAAACACCATGAGGTAAAACCAAACAAGAATTGATGTTCTCCCTGTCAGACAGAAATAGCTCACATAGACTTTCTTCATCTTCCCCTTGGCTTTTAAAGAAAAATCCCACAGACAACAGATCGGCAGCAGAAATAAAGCCTCTTACAGAGTCCCTTTTAGCTGTCAAGTGCACTGGTAGGATCAGATTTAACAGCACACTGAATTTTTCCAGCCCTCCAAGAAAGGTAAGACACGACTGCGTTGCATTTCTTTGCCATCCCTTTGTCTTGCTGGAAAATCAACATTGCACAAGACAGATACGGTGTATTTAAAATACACAAAAGCCTCCGCAACGGTAATGACTGCTACTATAGAGAAGTAAAGCAAGGAGCCAGGGTGTTAAAACTCTGCATTTCTCCTTTAACAATGTTTAAAAAAGGTGGGCTTAGTATGGAGGAATCATTTTTAGGGATTTTATAATGCTTTATTCAGCAGTTTTTATCTGATTATTCAAACACAAAATGATGCAATTATCCAGTATATTTCATATAACTGGGACACATGTAAGACTGTGAAATTTCCCAAGAAAATAACCCATTCAGTCACTACTAGAGCAGATAACTTATTAGATTTTAAACTTATTCAAGAGCAGTTCGAGTTCATCATCGAATGTCAACTTTTACTGCTTCCACTCTCCATCGGAGGACATTCACAAAAAATTTTGCATTAGCGTAATTATGTGACGGTTTGCGCTATCGGGAAAAATTGCAACAGTTTCTTAAAGTGGAGAAGTTGCAGTCAAAATCAATGGTTATTCCGGTAATTTCACTCGCACTGTTGCAGGAAGCCAGCAAATCAGTGTCTTTGTCGCCAGAGAGGAGAGAGTTGGAAAAACATCTCTACACCTTTAAATTTTTTGGCCTGTTTTTTGGACATTGGGACAAAGGCTCAAAGGAATGTTCAAAAGCGCTTTAAAAATAAGCAAAAAAAAAAAAAAGTCCAGACAGAAATTTTTAGGCTTTGGTGTTAAAGGGTTAATGAGCTCTCTTGTAAGTCTTAGGTGATGGAAAGGGGGGAAAAGAGGATGGGGTTGCTGATTATTGAGCGTCTTTGATGAAAACAGCCTGCGGAAAGCAGAGGAGAGCAATCAGGGAGATTGGGATAAAAATGAAGATGGAAAAAGCAGGGGAATGACTGTCAATGATATTATAGGCCTCTTCTGGTCCACTGATGAAAGACTAATAATGATAAATGCTTCTTAAGTCTACCTCATTTTGTACCATCAGAAAGAGACACACATTTAGCAACAGCATGTATCTAACTTAACCGTTTTTGAGTAAAAACCAAAGTCAGGACAAAGGGAAAGATCTCGGGGGAATGGGGTAGAAACATGGCGATTTCATTCCCCTGTAAAACACTGAAGATGTTCATCAAGAACACTTCAAAATCACTGATGGCTACATGTGAATGTATTGAATTACATGCATCAAACAATGGCAATGAACACAGGGACATTAGATCCCTGTTCTGCAAGATGTCGCTTTTGTTCCGACTCCTTCAACAGAATATTATGGGGGAAGAGATTTGAATGAGAAAACAAATGCAAATGATTGTTGGCATATGTTGACATTTTGCAGAAATGTTACCACCTCTATTTTTATTTTAAAGGCTGAGCACAGAATGTTGATGTGTAAGGTGCTGTCACTGTGCACAAGGGCGTTTGTCTTTCCACTGTATTTCCCTGTGAACGCGTGCATTGTCTGTCATTTCGAAACGTAGGATTACTCGCACACACCTCACATCAGTCAGAGCGGCTCTCGTCACTGACAGCACCGCTGTTCTGCATCACATCACAGCATAAACAAAATATAGCTTATGGCATTGAGTCCTGGATTCAAATTACTCAGGCAAGCATAAAGTTATTCTGTTTAGTGCTCAAACACACACACACACACACTGGATACTGTATATTCAAGCAGGCGGCGGCATTTACACACACTCACATGCACACAGTAACACTCGTGCACCGGAGCGTTTTTATTTCATGCATTCAGGTCAGTGAACGAGCTGGATTCTCTCTCCATCTCTCCTTGTCTGTGCTGTGGTTAATGACTTCTGCCTAATGTCTCCATAAGCTCTATTGAGAGGAATGAATGCCAGGTAAGAGTGCGGGCCACATCACATTTCTGCCTCTCGCTGCAGAACTGCACGGTCTGCCTACAGTAATTATCACAACATGGGGAAGAAATTCAGCATTAATGCGTGTGTGGGGCATTAGCTCCGGGGCTTGTACGTATGAATGAGCGCGATTATTGAAATTTATCACCTTGTTTGTGCACAGTATTTATGAATATGACTGAGCATCTCAAGACTCAGCGAGGTGGTATCAAAAAGGAAAGAAAAACTAGTGACAGAGGGTAAATATTAGAGTCAAAGACGCGTTTCTGAAAGGCATCATTTTCTTTCTGCATCCTGAGCATGGCTTGAGAGAAAATGTGCTGTCAAATCCTGTCCTGTTGAACATGAAAATAAAGGCTAAAAGTGTATTTGTTGTTTAAACTCTGGTGTTAATATTAATGACGGTACATCGGACAAGGTATAACAGGTAAAGGCCTGTTGTCCTGGCTTTCCTGTAGTTGAGCGGTTACAACGTTCACACCACGCTGACAGTCAGACATTTTGCAAAGTGGGGTCATTGGCAAAGGTTTTGCAGTGTGTTTGGCACAGTTGGTAGTAGCTGGATATTATGTTGCCCTTAACGCTCAGCTGAACATGTTCAATCTGCGACAAAGGCAGCCAGTGGGTTCCACGACTGGGAGGCCGTCCAGTGGAGGAAATGACACATTTCTCACATTTCACATTCCCATTTCTCACGATTCTCCTTATTTTTATGACTCGAACTAATGGCACAACTCACAATCCAAGGGTGTTTCACAGTGTCACTTGCAGCTTGAATACTCACAATACTGAGGACTCATATCAGCATAAGAAATATCTCATTTTTTAATCATGAAATATACTTATACAATCACTATACAAGTCATGTGATGTCCTGTCAAAGCACAATCAAATAATCAAAGAGAACTTTCATTTTGGAAAAACACAAATATTATGCTTTCTTGCCAAGAGTTGAATGACAGGATAAATTATATTATGAATATATTATTCTAAAATCTAAACGACCATATGATAACTTGCATAACATCTTTCGTGAGGCATCCGATATCAGGTAGTGTTGATTATATGAGCTGTTCAAACAAACCCTCAGCACTACATGTATACATGGTGATCTTAATTCCTCCTCGCTTTAATCCCATCAGTGATCTCACGTACGAAATGGGGACTACTTCTTCTTCTTCTTCTTCTTTTTCCATGCAACACAGCTCCTTCACAAATTCCTCTGAATGAGTTTTCAGCTTCCAAACCATTAGCTCGCTCACAGCACAGTGTGTCTTGATACATAATGTAACCCTGTCAGAAAAAAAGCCACTCGTTGGACATCAGAATCCTGCTACATGACATTTCCTCCTCGCTCTGGGAAACCGTCCTAATTATGACAACATGGGTAAGAAATGTAGCACTTGTGGAGGGGCATTAGTTCAGGTAGTTGTATGAATGTGTGATTCAAGTATTTCTGAGTGGCTTTTTGTATTTATGAAGTGTCTTAAACGCTGGCTATGGCCCAAAGCTGTGCAGGAGACAGGCTTTCAGGCAGAACTTGTATATTTTCCGATGTACTTATATCTACCTGTGTGACAGAGAAGGCAAGAATTGCATCAGATCACATTTAACCTATCCATCAATGCATGCCTTCACTCAGTGATCCAGAGAAATAGCGAGTGTAAAAACCACTGAGTGAGAGTTATTCACACATGATTTACTACTCGTATTAAAAAAATGGGAATATATTATATCTCAAATTCAATTTGAGAAGAGGTTGGTGTCAGCATTTTCCCTGTCATATCCAGTTATGGGAAGAGACGTGATGTGATGTGAATGTCTTCTTCTCAACTCTGATTCTCTGTTGTATGAGTATCCATGCACACACAAACACACACAACACACACACACAAATACATACTTTTGACTTGACACTGACAGTGAAGTTCTTAATCTAATCCTGGCTAACATTTGGGAAATAAGATGCCCTGCAGCCTCTACAGTGGAGGGCGAGAAATTGCATGAAGTGCAGAGGAGAAATATTTCTCATCTGACAATCCGACACTTTATGTTTCAGATTTTCAAACAACACAGTTGTCATGGCGCCTCTCCAGTCACTGTTTAGTCTTGCAAATGCAGAGATCTGACTGGCATAACATCACATAACAGACCTACGTTCATGAATATGTAACACTCACACAAAAACAATTGCTGATAGGGGAGCTCCATTTATCTGACACGTCATGTGATTCATACATGTGAATAAGCCTGCTGGTCTTTCTGTCACTTACAAATTCACAAACATTCTCCAGAGAACAAGACAGGTGGTGAAGCACCATGTGTACCTATGTATCCACATCTACAGCAGGGTAATTTACACTTCAAGGTAAATTACACTTCGACCTCCTTCACGTTTTCATCTTATATCCAGCCGCTCACTTACAGCATGCAATTGGCACAGTCACAACAGCCTTTAGAAATAATAGGCGCAGCAATAGAAAAAGGATTAAAGGGCAAGAAAGTGGACAATACAGTGGTTCAGGGATGAGAGTGAAGACACACTGTGAAACCTTGCAAGGGGTTCAGATTTCGCTGTAAGTGCGAGATGGAGGAGGAGAGTAAAGGGAGGACACTGTCCAGTTTGAAGTGAAGTCTGAAGTTTTCATTATACAGTGTGATAGGAGTGGTTTTTGCTGTCTTGCAGCTGACAGGAGAATCATTTTACCACTGAGGACCCACAAGGGAGAGTGGCTGAGACAGGGCACAGTGATAGGCAGGTCGCCTCAGGGAGGATATTGCTGAGCACCTGTTAACTACGGAGTACAAAGCTGGAATTATAAGGTTGAACCACTCCCTTGAGGTATAGGGGGTACAGTTCTTCTCCAGTCATCTATATTGTAAGTCAGCACTGGGTGTCTTGGAGGAATTTAGGGAGATGGACTACAGTTAAATGGGTGAACTACACAGCGCGGACTGAGCTGTCACGGGGGTCTAGTCAGGAAATGACAGGGGCTTGGATAAGGACTTGAGCCCAGTCCCTGGTGAGTAAAGGCTGGATTTGACAGATGTTGTAAATCTTCTCAATCGTGTCGTGGCAAGGTGAGGTTTAAAAAGGTCACTAGTGGTCACACTGGGATCCTCGGCAGTGAAGTACTGGGGGTCATTGAAGTGTTATTACGGAGGTTGTCAGGGTCTTACTGAGGCATGGATTTGCGGTAGACAGAGAGCTTTTTTTTTTTTTTCCTCCTCTGAAAGGTGCTTGTGATATACAACAGAATTGTACAAGGAAATGTCAAGCGACCAATGTGATATTTATAGAACAGATAACTGCAGCTACATCCAGCGGAGAACATCTTTTTTACCAGCTGTCGTTTAAAACCCAAATTTAATTGCAACTAGAGAAAGTATTAAATGAGTCTTTGTTGCATCAAAGTTGTGAGCAGCTGTAGGCCTCGTTTGCATTAATATTCAACACATCCTTTACTTGTATTACTGTAAAACTGCAGGCTAACAAGTTTATTTCCTGATTATGTGGGCAGTTTAACACTTACCTTTGTATGATTTAGGGATATTAACAGAATTTCATTAAAAACTGTAAAAACTGGCTGTTGATTACAATCTGTAGACTTGAAGTAACACATGTCCTTGATATCAAAGTGTGAAAGCAGGTCAAATATGTAAAAAAAAAAAAGCTGATATGTATCACTGGATTCACTTTGACAATGTCTTACTAGCATAGCACCTCTGAAGGTGACAGAGTCCTTGTGAAAAAATAATACATTTCAGTCTGGATTTAAAGTTCAGCAATGTTAGTTTGTAGTCTTTTATCCCAGTGTTCTGTCTCATGCTCATTGTACAACGTTGATAATGCATCTGTCTCTGCCAGATTTCTGTCTAAAACTACAAGTTTGAACTAGTCTTGACAAGACTTTACATCATCCGCTCACTTTCCTGGATTAAACATTTACGTCGAGCAAATTCCAAAACAAACCAAGATGACGGCAACACTGTGTCCTCATTAATTTTGATTGGTATATCAGCTGCAACAGCAGAAGCATTGTCTTTTTTCCCCCAATACGGTCATGCCCTTTAAATTTAGAATAAAAAGTACTTCAACTTATTTCTGTAGTGTAAAACATCCAAAAAGGAAATACATATTAAATAAAAGTGTTGAATATGCTACATGGACACTGTCACAGGAACAAGGCAGGACCCAAATGTTACAGCGCAGCAAGTGTAATAAAAACAAACTTCCACTTACCAGTGGGGAAACAGAAACACAGCTCTATCCCAAAACCACAAGGCAAGGTTGAAGTCAAAATAACAAGGTCCAAAAAAATGTGACAAACTAGGAGACACAAGGGAACCGAGGCTGGAAGTCATGACACAAATGAACAAGCCGAAAACAGCAAAGAGTTGAGGGAAAAACAGGAGTGAGACAACTGGACACAGCTGAAGGTAATCAGCTAATCAGGGGAAGTGAGTCACATGGAGGCAGGATGTAACAAAAGGTAGGAAAACTGCAAAGTAAAACAGGAAATATAGAAAAACCACAAACAAAAATTGTTTTAAAATAAAAAAAAAACGATGTGGCAACAACATAAACTTAAAATAATTGCAATTGAAACATCATAAATTTGACCAATTTGTATTCCTTTACGATCAAGCACACTCTTAAAGAAGACACTCTTATGTAATTGAAAGCTAGAGCAGTTTCCAAATTAACCTCATTTTATTATCTACTCTTTCAAGGGTCAGGTAATGAACACAATATTTACTTAAATGAAAAATTACACAAATCTACTGGAAACAGAAATGATTGCTCCAATCAAAGCTTTGCTAATTTAGTTCTCCACTCCAGCCCCACCAACAGGGGATTTGGGATTTGTGTCATGCCAGGTGCAAATTTATTAAGATGAGTCATAGCTGTGCCTAAGAGCAGTCATCGAGGGCTGAGGCAAATTAATTGGCTCATATATATGCAGAAGTTAAAGGGGTGAATAGCATGTAAATGGCCAAACACATCAGATGTTGCCCTTGTAAACACCGCAAACACAGGTGATTGCTAATGGAGAGAGAGTCTGTGGTCAACGCTGGGAGGAGGAAGCGCTAATCAGAGCTCGGCTCATGTTATCTGGCCCTGATTAGAAACACTTAGAATTCATTAATTCTTGGACAATTGCAAAAATAACCTTTGCGGGGGTTTTTGTGAGTGTAATATATATGTATATGAGTTTCTGCAACGGCATATGGTATGTGCCATCAAAATGTGACTGCGGCCCACTCTTATTTCTATAATGGTGATTTTACGATGAACCTTGGTGGCTGCTAAGCTTAGCGATGAGCATGGCTTGCTTGCTATTGGATTATCGTGAATCTCTCCGTACTGTAATAGTCAATGTTATCTTCAGAAGAATTGCATATGTTCACCTCTTTGCACTAATCCCTTTCTCGGTGAAACGCCTCAAAGATAGCTGCACTGTATGTAAACTTTCATTTCTTATCGCTTCCACTTCCCACTCAGACTCTTTCTTAATACTTTTTAATACCCTGGCATTTCACAGTGGAGGGCGACATGCTGTCTCAGCAGTGGGCAGACAAAAGTAAAGAGAGACACGGAAGGAGATTCAGGAGCTTAGTGTCTATGGGAGGGTGACCCAATATTGTCCCGAATGCATAAGGGACCGAAAAAGAAAATCTGGTGTATGAGGAGCCATTGCTTAGTGTGCCATGCATAAAATGAATTTGTCACCGTGTCAACTCGTTTGCCACTTATTCACTCTAATTCCTCCTCTCCTGCCTCCTCCCCGCCTCGGGTTCACTTTCATTTTGGTGAAAAATGTGTGCCATGGCAAGGAAAATGGGCACGTGTATGAAGAAAGTGGCAATACATTTTGAAACGGTAAGAAAAAGAAGCCGTTAAGAAAACAAACAAATGTGTAAAGTGTGTGTGTGTGTCAGCGAGATTAAGTGTGTTTGTAAGGCCGGTGTGTGAGACAGAGATGCTGTCCCGTGTTTTAAAGGCAGGTACGGTTGCAGAACGCTGAGCACAGTTAGCTTTTCTCTCGGTAATTGCTCCTCGGCATAAATGCTAATTTGGTGTCATGACTGCTTGAATGAGTACCAGATGGGACTTTAAAAGTATCCAGCCTGTGTCTAATTTCATTCTGTTTAACCCACCCATCCACAGGCTGTGTGTGCGTCCATTCAAACGCATGCATATGCGGCTGTTCTCCGAGCGTCTACCTGAACCATCCGTTCTGTTTGTGATTTAACAGTCTGTGAAATGTCTGTGTTCCCCCTCAGTTTCCCCCGCGTTTAAATTAATCTATTGTTGTGCTTTGAAGCCAAAATTTCCCGGGAGTTCAATGCACAAGGCAAAATGGGGGTGAAAAAATAAAAATCAATGCATATGAATCAGGAACCATGTCAGACATATTCTAAAGATGTAGAGGACATAAAAAAAAAAAATTTATGCTTCACTGCTGTAGGCGAGGGGAAATTGTTAAATAGCCATGTGGGAGTTTTTTTGGTCTTGAAAAAGATGTGAAGCACCATGTGATTGATGTCATGTTGCTTTACTGTCACCCAAGCAAAGCAATTTAAAGGAGTTAAAAGCTCCAAAGAAATATTTTCTCATTGCCATTACAAAGGATTTAAAGTGTCTGATGAAGAAACGTTCCACCTGCAAAACATTATTATTACTCGTGGAACCAGCAAATCATGATGTTTTTATGATGTGTGTGTATGAGCGGTTTTATTTTAACCCTACATTCATCTCTTTTTATTGCCAGAGTGATGATTGCTACGCTGGCCTTTGCGAGTGTCCTCAGTGATTGTGTTTGAACAAGCGTTTGAGATAATTTATTGGTGTCTGTGGTTAAATTTGCTGTATGCGTGTTTACAGTATGTGTGCCTATGGATTTGTGTCCACGCCTCCTTTATTTAAGTGTATGGAGAGCTGTGATATTTCTTTGCAAATTCATGCCTTTGTAGTGTCTGAGAAGGGAACGGGCTTCAAACTCAGAAATGTCCATATGTATCAAATAAATGGTGATAAACTTCTGGCTCATAAACATCCTCCTTTCACATTTGGCATCTCCGTCCACATGTGTACATATCTGCACAAACACATATGTGTAAGCTCATGTTTCTGAACCAAATTAACAAATTTATGTCTACAGACATGCAGGGAAACAATCCAGTTTTTCTTTATTGCATAAACATCTTCTCCATAAAAAAACAAAGCCTTGTAATTTGCAATTAAAACTTGTCAATGTTCTCCAACCTGGTCTCAAACTGGGCTAAAACTTGAAAACTGTGTCATTTTAGAAATTTGCATAGCGTTCTTGTTTTTTTCCATACAAATGAAGTGTTTTCCCGTGGTTTGCAAAATAGTCAAAAAACAGCACTCGCACTGCTCGGTTATTATAGAATTTTGAAGTCTGAAATTCTACGTGGTGGAGCTGCAGAAAATGTGTTTTCAACAAAAGTTCTAGTTCACCAAAATAGATGAAAAGTAAATCTGTCATGTGCTCAGTGGATGTGATATCTGAATGTCAGAATTGATCTGTTTCTTTGGCAAAAAAATGTGGCTCCTATCAAGACTTTCATGAAACTACGGTGAAGGTTTGTGGAAGGAAAACTGTTTTTTGCACAAGAAATTCTGTTTTATTGTACTTAACATCACAAAACAGAATTTCTTCCTTTCTTTCCTTCTTTCAAATTTAGATCCCCATTTAATTCCACCGTCAAATCCACCTGAATCAATGTAAATGAATGAAGGGATAAACTTAAATAAGGCTTTGAGGGGATTTTCAAGGCTCCTGTGATTTGTCGATTGTGAGGTAGATGAACAATGTAGGATTTATGTGACTTTGAGCACCGTATGACAGAGGGTTTCGGGCTAGTTTGCCTCTTTTTTTAAATAACTGCAACACTGCTGGATTTTTCAATCTCAGCATGTCTGCTTCTAGATTGGCCGACCTCCCAAAGGACATGAAGGTAACAGCAGGACCATGGTCAAAACTGGCTCATTAATGGCATACATCAAAGGAGGCTGACACACTGAGCGGCCAGTGTTCAGTTAGTTATTTCGGTGTCCAGTTCAATAATTGTCCAAAAAGGAACTAAAAAGACAATGTCCGTCAGCTGACAACTTCACAGAGTTTTGGAAAAAATTTGCCTCGTTTTATGTGGATTATAGTGTAGAATGAATAATTAGACTCTTGGTGATCAGAAGAAAAACCCATCATGTTTCAGCTGAAGATGTTTCTGAGCATGAGGTACCATTTTGAGCATGAAACTGACAGTAAACTGCAATGTCAACATCACAATTTTGGCTGGATAGTTTTTATTTTGTTATACGTGGCCTATTATTCTACATCGTGAGATTTATTTTTACTTTTTACTTTCTCTCTCTCTCTCTCCTCTCATGTATTTTATTCTTTCTATCATGTCCATGTGAGTGTAACCATCTCTGACTTGTTTCCTGCAGAAAGTAATATTTCATGTACTGAGACAAAAATCCTTGTGACTCTTCCCTTTGCAGTGAGGGGGCACCGCTTCATATATATTGTATTTCCCGAGTGGGATATCTCATTAAGATTGGCATTAGAGGTTTCCTCTGACATGATTTGTTTCTGGGGTGAAGGAACTGTGCACTTCCCACATCAGCCAGTACCATTATCCCTGGGATCACACACATACACGGTGTGCTGAATATCATCTTGTCACATCTTGTCGTTCCACACTTGCCTACTTTTTCTCTTTACTTTATTTCACTTTGCCCCTTTTCTTTGATAAATGCAAATCTGGCACTCTCAATCTGCCATGTATGTATCATGGGGCGAACTTTCACAACTATAACTGAAATCCCTCACTGTGAGCGAGGTAACTGTGAATGTGATTTATTTATTTCTCAACACACATCCAATTGTTGCACGATACGAGCAGCACTTCCTGACAGCAGCAATGCTTCATGCATTGAATTGTGCAAACAATACTTGCATATTGGATATTTTTCATCTATACTTGGATGGATTTTGCCTGTATATATAGTGTCAGGAGAGAGCAATCATTCTGTGTTTTCTGTCTTTCATCTTTCCAATATTGTGAAAACATTCCACTTCTTCCCCCTCTTGGGCAACAGTGATAATGTATATCAGGTTTAGAGCCTTGCAGAGATGCAAAAAGAAATCTTGGGTAAATTATAAGGTGGGAGACGAAATAATCATTTTGTGTGTAAGTCTGTGGGGAGTCAATATCACTGCAGCAGGCAGACAACACACTGTATCATCCCAGAGATTAAAGTGAGGTAGCCACACATGAAGAGAGTTTTTTGACTTGAAATGAATCCATTATACTCTTGTGAACTCAGTGTCACTTGTTTTTATGTATAACGACCGACGGCTGAACTAACAGCTGAACTAAGTCTGCATGTTGCTTGCCAAAAAAAACCCTCTTTTCTATAGCCATTATAGACCACGTGAGAAAAGGGCAGCAATTAATTGGTGTGGTCATTGTGCCAAATCTCCTTTACTTCTTTCAGCTCCTTTTCTCTCCACATAAAGAATAAAATATTGGATCTTTGACAAGATAATGTCCACCCAGCTATTAGAAAAACACCGTATTGTAGTGGAAAACCCTGAAAATCCCTCCAGAGGAAGCAGAGGTGACATAAAGTTTCTGCCTGTCAGCAATCAGGCCTGAGGGAGACAGATTTAACCATTTGATTATGTTCCCCCCGCTTTTGATTGAAGAGCCGCTTACAGCACGTCTAACAAAATTCCCTGCTGCTGATCAGCAAGCATGACACTGGCCTCCATATGTCACAGCAGCTGTAATGGAAGACAAATAAAAAATGTCCCCTTTTCCTCCATAAATACTAGTGATGTCTCTCCACTATCTCACCCAGGACGCTGGTGCTTTATTTTCAAATTCATGACAAAACAGGTCAAATACTTAAAAAAAGAAAAAAATCTGCATTAAAGATTATTTGAGCCCAAGTTAAACGGTCATACTTTTGGTAAAAGATTTCTTGAAAATCCTTCCTTATCATTAATCTATATTGACTGTGAGCTATAAGCGTTAATCATTTATTTATCACAGTTTGAAGTTTTTGGGATCAAATCGTTTGAACTGCTTAAACGGCTGGTTAAAAAGAAGATGAGATAGAATTTCAAAAAGTGATGATGTTTTCAGAGCTGACAGACGTCCAACATAAAGCCAAGTGAATAATTTGTCTTGATAGCACAATTTGAAAGTATTCAGTACTGTGCAATAATGCTATAACGACCATATAGTGTAACACTTTTTCTGGAGTCTGATAAGTGTCAGCAACAGTGTGACCCACCCAGTACGCTTTCAAAGTTTGAGAAAAGGTTAAGATCGTCTTTGCTCCAAGGCCTTTAATCTTTCACTTTACCAGATAAAACTGAGTCGAGCGCCAGGGGTAACTTTGGAGGGAACCAGCTACTAGATGGTTCGATTAGTCTTAAGCCCCCTATACCCAGGTTGGACGACTGATTTGAACGTCTGGACCGCTGCGGGCCTAACCCAGGCATACTGTAGTTCACTATCTTTATCCCCGACGCTGCTGGACGAGACGGGCCGGTGCTGCGCCCTGCCCCTGGTGCCCTCCGTGCCCTCCGGCGCGTGCCACGAGGCATTGGGTTATGTTATATAGTGTAATTATTTCTCAATCAAAATACAGGAAACACATGTATGCAATGTTTTTTTTTTAGAAAAAAAAAGAAAGAAAGAAAGAAAGAAAAACAACTTCTATAGTTACCTTTACCTGAATAATAGCACAACCCTGGCTCTCTTAAACCCGGAGTGGAAGGCTAATTCATGTTACTGGTAAAACCTGTATTTGTCTGACTATTTCAACAAAAAACAAAAGGTCTGGCGTTTCATACACATGTTGTATGAGTTTGAAAGCTTGTTAACATATAAGACCGACTTTCAGTCGCATCGTTTCAATCCAAATGCCAATGATCACAGAATCTGACAAAAAAACAACAACACTGGTGGTGCTCTCAGGCTTCAGAATGTCATAAGAGAGTTTTAGAAGAAGATTAGATGTATATTTAAATGATTCTCTGAAGGCCCCACAGGTTCGCCACTAAGACTTTAATATTTTTGGCTGGATAATATTTAGCTGACAGTTATTGTTCCCTCATTGTTAATCAGGAAGTCTGTTTCAAAAGTGACATATTGAACCATAATAATCCCTGGCTTATTGGTATTGTGCAAAAGCTCAAAGCTAAACCTTGCCACTCCCACCAACAATTTAAAGAAATCTTACTAGTAACAGCCTGGAAAGAGCCTGTTAGGCTCCCTGCTGAAAAATCCTCTTGTTGGCACAGTGGTAGCCTCATTGCTTCGGGTGCTGGAGCTCATAGTTTCATGTCAGATCCCTGCCAAGTACTTTTAATACTGTATCATGCTTTTCCCATGCTGCCTGTCTTCAAGAGACATTTTTCATTCCCCTCTTTCATGTATTTTGTATAATTAAAGTTATAGGTACAAGGCTTGAAAGAAAAGGCAATCTATATTGCCGAAAACACCCTGAAAGCTGTTTCTTGTTTACACATCCTCAGTAGCAATTGATTTTTGTTTTCCCTGTTATCGAGCAAAGTTAATCTTTGACTGCTGGTGCATCAGCTCAGCAGTCAGCCGCTCAGCGATGCAGACGAGTCTGACTATCGTGCCACACAATCTGTCAACCAATAAAAAAAGAGGTAGAGAGAGAGACAAACGTTTGACACAGTGTGAGATATTTTGCTTGTAAACAAAAACTGTTAAAATGTATGTCCCCATTTGACTGAAGACAATTTGATTGTGGGAGTGTGTAGGGATTAAATGCCTCATTCAAAGATGGGGAAAGAAGTTTGTCCAAAATTTCATTCATTCATTCATTCATTTTCTACCGCGAGGGTCACCAGTCCATCACAGGGCCACACAAACAACAACCATCCACTCTCACACTCACAACTAAGTTCATTTTAAAGTGTCCAATTTGCCTAATCCTCTAATTTGGACAGCTCAGATTGTGCTTCTAGCATTATGGGGGTGAATGGTACACTTTTAAGATGCATAAAAGTTAAGTTTTTCAGTTTTTTTCCTGACACCTGTGCTCTAGATTTGCTGTTGAAATGACTCAAAAGTGATGCCTGCTTCTATTTTGTTTCAACTTCTTGGTTCTGTGATGCATTAGCGTGCAGTGCTAGTGAAGTGCTACGGTTGAGAATGTCACGCCCAGCCCACTCCACCTGCTCACAAAAAAGCTGCACACACAACCAGTGCAATTTCCTACAAAAACAGTGTGCACGTTTGACGTATACCCTCCTTTTATTTGCACAAACATTACTTGAGCGCATGTTCTTTGTTGATATGTATCCCTTTGCATTTTTAAGTGGTTATGCAGAAATCCAGATCCTATAGGGTGTCCTAACTGCATATCTCGTAGACTGCAACACGGGTTGCAATAGTTCTATTTCCTATTGAATAAATGACAGCATAGTTTGTTTGAGCATTTATGAAATAGAAAACGTACAGTATGTGAGGAAAAAACTGTATAAGATGACATTACAAAGTAATATATTGTGCTATGGATAACAGCAACAAGTCATGCATTCTAAGCATTTTGCTTAGAACTGCTGGCCCGCGGTAACCCGGACTCATTTCTGGTGACAAGGTTTGGATAATATCTCATAGCTCAGATTCACAGTGAATGTGGTAGGAGATGAAGAAAGACCTCTCTGTGTTTTGTGTCTCAAATCATTGGCAGGGGGCAGCATGAAACATAATACACTGAAGACACACTTGGAGACCATTCACCAGAGTTACATTGGTAAATCACTGGAGTTTTTCAAGAGGAAACTTTATCGATACAGAAAGCAGAAAAGTGGTTAAAAAAACTACCCATGGAAACAACAAAGCGCAGCTAGCTTCCTACAAGGTTGCATATAAAATTGTACATTCCAAGAAACCACACACAATCGCAGAGGAGCTCCTACTGTCATACATATTGAGGTTATTTGTATTGCTGAAGCAAAAATGTTATTTGCACAGCAAAGAAAAGTGAAACGTTTGTTCTAATATGTATGTGCCTTTCAATAAATGGTATACTTGATACAAAGGGGGGCCCAACAGAAAACGTTTGAGAACCACTGCTTTAAACACAGTGCATGTGTCTGAGGCACAGCTGCGAGTTGATTGATTAATAGACAGAATGCTAGCTATGTTTTTATGTTAGTATACTAATAATAAGACATTCTGTTGTAATCATGGCATTATTAAATGTATCACATTGAAGCATTTTTGATGTTTTAACTAGAGTTGTCCATGTTATTATGTATTTATTTCTCTGTTTCTGATAATATTGACATTTTTTCCACAGCATAAATATATTTAAATATATTTATATAAGTACGCATCAATCCAAAACAAAACGAGCACTTTTACTTTGAAACTCTGTGATATATCATGATGAAATATTGTGTTATAAGTTCTCCTAGTTCTTCTTGCTATAAAAAAACAACAAAAAACTGGTGATGGTCAAACTGCAAAATCGAAGCATCATATTAGCTGCGGTGGGTTGCCACTTAAATTCAATCACAACAGAAGTTTTCTCCAAAACACAGGTGGTAGAAAGCTGGGATTCAAACCCATGTAATCTTAGGCGTCTCCTAAATTGAGCTAAAAACTCTCAAACTTATACTTTAATTAGTTTGAAGCTCAGACTGTGAGAGCACATACTCCTCGTAGATTTAAGCCACAGCCCCGAGAACATATTTTTTGACGGAAAAGTTATTACATTTCTGTTCTGTCACAAGTTCTTGCTGGTGCCGAGGTGAGAGGATTTCACAGGTCTCCACTCTTTACTCGGACACTTTCGCTGCACATTTTGTGCAGCATGAAGCAGAAGATTAGAGATCCAAACTTGGTGGCACATTAACCTTCTCCTGCTCCACTCAGTATCCAGTCCTGTAAGTTTCTTCTGTGTTTGGACTAAGCCAATTTTTGGCATGTTTGAAGCAGAACATGGCCATGAAGAGGAATTCGGTACATTCCTCCAAAACGTTACATGAGGTAATAAGGGCCTTCGATAAGAAGGATCTTCTTAGTTTCGGCTCACTGACTCATTGGTTTCATCCATCCCATATTCTGCATGTATGATCCAGACCTGGAATCATGTAAAAAATAATTAAATTACTTTTTCTCCAGGCTTACCAGAGTGCTCCAGTGGCTGAGGTGTTACAATTAAATTACAGCAAAATGGTTATGCTGTGCCACAAAAAATCAGCTCACCGTAATAAAGGAAACCAACTTCTTGAATATATAACCTTAACACAACCCAGAATAGAATAAAAGAGGAAACAGCATGGTCTCAGGAGAAGGCTCTACAATATGTTGCATTGTAGACAAAAGGTTAATGGATTAATGAAGTCCAAAAACATGTGTGAAAAGATAATATACTTTCTTTTCTTCTCTCGTTGGCTCCTGCAACTTAAATTAGCCGTGCAGTTACAGTGTTATGAGGTCTGACGCTAAAAAGTACAACACAGGTCTCCTACAATATATGAGGAACCTCCTGCTAGCACACATACACAAATAACCCCAGAGAAAACCCCTCCTTTGAGATTACACCATTCCATTCAAAGTGACAAAAAATATATTCTCTTCACCCAATGAAAGAGATCAAAGAAGGTAAGGGGAAAAACATGGCACTGGAATCTATCCCTCCCTGGAGGACAGCAGCGAGATGCTGGGAGAGTTTTAGAGTTTTATTAGATTTGTGCTAAAGCCAGTGTTTGGACAGGAATACAAATCTGTTCAAGTTTGTTAAAACAATAAATGACATTATAAAGCCACTTTTTTTTGTTATGTATGAATCTTTTGATCTGCCACAATAATGTAATAATACATTTAAATGAAAATAACTCGAGGCATTTCTAAGGAATTTTAGGGGTGCGATTTAAAAAGGGATTAATTAGGTAAATCAATTACAGATCACAATTAATGAATCGCTCAATTTTTTTAATCTCTTGACAAAACTAATTTCTTCTATAATTTTATATTGCCATGTCTGTTTTTGATGGCATAATAAAGGAACTGTGTACAATTTCTGTTTCGGCTCATGGTGAGAGATCTATCTTGAATTTGAATGTGTAAACTAAATATCAGTGACAGTGGTGTGATGGTGTGATTTTTTTGTTTTTCCTCTTCTTCTTTTTTTAACCCCGAAGCAACACAAAAGGGGTGTTTGTGTCCTGGGGAGGGTTTTGGATTTTTCCTCAACCCACAGAGAGTCTAAACCCTGAGGGAGACATCCTGAGGCAGCTGAAAAATGCATATTTCTGTGTAAACAAGATGGATGGTGAGTGTCCACAGGGATAATATAACATTCTGTTGGTAGCCACAGACGTTCAGGTACTGCTTGGTTGCGTTCAATCAAAGCAAATACATATTTATCTTTTGTCTAAATTATTGAGCAAAACAGACATGTATGTCTCTTTTTCATCTAACGTGAATAAAAAGCATCACATTTGCATTCCACACAGCAGATATTAGAGGTATGTTTGTGAATTTGTGGAGTGTCTGTATTGCTGGACATTTTGACGTTGACATAATCACTGTGTCAAATGTTTGTCTGCGTCACGTCCATTCGTGATACGAGTCACTCCGCGTCAACAAAGAGTGACTCATTTAAGCTAACTCAAATTAATTTGACCCCAGGGGCCAATTGAAATGCAACAAAAACAAGACAGCTAGGTTATGAAGACGTAAATAATAATAATAATAATTGTTCCAATGCCAAGGCATTTACATTGAGTCCACATGTAATTGAAGCAGTGACTCCTGGTTGTGAGTGAAAACATGTCAGAGAGGCGTTGGTACGATGCCAATCAATGCAGCAGACTCAGGAACACAGAGTTGATAACAAGGCCGGGTGATGACCTTTTCCAGCAAAGTGAGCAACTTTCACCACCACAGCACATTTCTGCTGCAACAATTAGGGCATCCCTGTTTCACAGCTGTGTAGACCCACTTGGATTTTTCTGACATTTGAAAGGATAAACCTCAGAATCACGTGGAACTGTGTCACTCACAAAATGAGCAGTGTTGGGGAAACAGCAAATGAATCATGTTACAAAGTTACTGCAGCTGAAAAGTAACTCCTTATGTTCAATATGGATCTGCTGCACGATCTCACAGCAACTTTGCGCCTCGCTCACTTGCATGAGGTGGCAGTTTTTCATGCACTGCAAAGTAGAGCGATGGATCCAGTGTGCTGTCGATCATGATTCATAAAACTTATTGCCAGCTGTTCAGAAGTCCAGTGTGGTGGAAACATATTTCCATCTCCATGTTTGAGTAAACTTTAAGTAGCGACAAATGTCTCCCTGTCAGGTACCGTTCTGTCTTTGATTCATCGTCTGGATTTTATTGATAATCATGCAGAAAGTATAGGGAACTCCACAGTTGAATGGAAGCATTTCCTCCACATGTAGGTCTGCTACAGGCATGTTAGGGCCCATCGGAGAGGCATTCCTTTCACACGGAGACAGCGTTTTACTTGACCTGAAACGGTATTTTTTGAAAACGCCTCCAAGAGTAAGAAGAAGAAGAACACCAACCTCGCGTTTCCACATCGACAGCGAATTCAATACTTTAGAAAAACAATGACGTCACATTCCCAGCTCTCTTGCGCTGTCATTCATTATCTTGTGTTTGGAGATTGTTTGACAGTTTTACCAACTACTGTCAATGAAAAGTAACTAAAGTCAGTGTGAAAAGATGCTAGATATCACTAGAACACGTCCTGTCCAGAGATTTCACACACAGGATTGAAAAAAGCGTTGAATTGTAAAATAAAAGGGAGAAAATAAATCTATGTTACTGGACTAAACAAAACAGTTCAGTGATTGTTCCAATCATAGTCAGCTGTATACTACACATCCACAGCTCATCTGTGATTCCGTTTAAGGGAGTTGTGTGTGTGTATGGGTCAATGACATATAAGGTTTTTTAACAGGTGAATTTAAAAATATGATAAATATGAATTTCTATTGCAATTGGTCAAAGCTTTACAATGTCATGTGTACATGCATACATGTTAAAATTTTGAATTACGATATTTTGGTGGTTTTTCACGTAAATGAATTGGTCGTTTCCCTCCAAAATGTCATGTGGTGCGACCATCAATCATCTTAAAAATGTATTTATTTAATCAACATATTTACCCTTTTTTCACAAGTTCTTAGTAAAATGATGTGTCTAGAAACTAATTATTTGGATTTCTGTTGAATTGTCATACATACTGATATAATCCTCATTCCTCTAAAGTCACGGTCACCGTTTTGCATGTAGTTTGCGTGCTAATTTTTCCTGTAAAATGCATAAAAATAATGAAAATGTAAACAAAATCCCACTAACTTCATCTTACCCCATCAGTGAATAAGTTTCTGCCACAGAAAGAAGGTATCACTTTTTTTATTTTGCTACAGTTATTGCTATTAATGGTCGCGCCACATGATGGGTGGTCGCACCAAATGATGAAACCAGCTTAAATCTCTTACAAATCAATAGAATAAGAGACAATCATTTGTTTAAAACAGATTTTATTAATTTAAATATTGAAGACAAACATCTCTTTTCAACACTTTTCATTTAATTTCATTTTGGTTAACACATTAACTTTCATTGCCATTCTTTTACAAATACTGTGTTGAAGTGAATTTTTGTAAACATTTCACAAATCAGTAAGGAACAAGATGAACTCAGACACATCAAACTTGAAGACATCTAACTATTCATACCATCATCCTCATTCTTATATGAATGTTGGAGATATGGTTTAGGTATTTCCTTAACCCCAGGAACTTTTAAACTTGTTCCAGTCTTGGCTTCTCAATTTAGAACAGCGCTCAGGTTCAGAGATGACTGCTATGACATCTTTCTTATAGTAGAATATGGAATCTGGAGTTTGTGGCTGCGTGAATAAGTTCTTACTCCCTGACTGTAAAACCTTCCTGCAGGCAAAACTGTAACTCTATTTATCTATTTATTGTTATAGTTGGTATCAAAGCACTGTTGTCATCAAAGTGCATCATCAAAGCTCTTTTGTTATATGTTAACCTTCGTATGTGTCTTTGTAAAGCTACTGTAAAACTACTGATCAACAGGATCTGTACGCATAGCATTGACCCTGATATGTTCTCCCACAACCTCAAGAACTTGGCCTACATATGGAAGTTCATCGTATGTTACAATCACAAAACATAAACCCTGATCACTTTCCCCCTTCTGTGACTGTGAGGTTGAGGCCTCCTCCATGTTGGATGTGGTGTTCTGCATGTCAACTTTTACAGGCTGGTAACATGAGCATATTTTCATTTTGGCTTGTTTGCAAAAGCATGATACCTCCCTACATAAGGAATCTTTAACTGCTGCTTTCTTCTCTGGTAGCTGAAACAAATTTAGTATTGTGTCAAGCTACAGTGTATACAGTTTGGCTTTTTTTCAGATACAGCAGACTGACATTTCAATTAAAATGTGTATTGTATTTTAAATCCCCTCCACACAATATAACTTCATGTAATTCAAGTTGCTTTTCAATACAAAGGTTTTTTTAGCTTTTACATAAACCTTTCTCTTCTTGCGAGGTACTCAGGGTCAGAGTTCACACGGCCTGTGGCGCACAGTCTTCAGTGCTTGAGAGCGGCATCTGATGAAATGGATTTTTAAAAAAAACTTTAGAAAGACATAATGGCAACATGACATGTTACAAATATTTGTTCTTTATTTTTTTTTTCAATATTATCAATAAGGATTTAACATAAAGCATTGCTTCTGAATTGTATGAAAAATTAAGAAAAAGCACAATTTTATCTTTTAAATAAAATAACAATTTACTACCTTTTAAATATATAAACCATCAAAATGATATTAAAACACAAAAACTTCCTTTAAAATAAGTCTACAACTCATTGAAAGCTAGCTGCAATGGTCGCACCACATGATATTTGGTCGCACCACATGATATTTGGTCGCACCACATGATATTTGGTCGCACCACAAGATATTTGGTGGCACCACGTGATATTTTCATATTCAATCAAAATGTACAGGCATACACCTAAACAAAAGTTGCTATCAAATTATGAATTTGTGAAAATAAATCAATATTTATTGTGTTTTTGAGGTCATACCACATGACATCCATATTTGGAAACTATCTACCAGCCATTTTAAAAGCAGTTATTTTAAAAGATGAGAGAGAGTTACAAACCTGCTAACTGATTCTGTGGGTCCTCTGCAAAGTTGTTTGTGATGTAACTTCCTGTCTTGGGGTGGCTTTGAAAATGAAAGCTCCAAAATGGTGGTTTCTTCATGGTCGCACCACATGATATTTCATAAAATGGACATACTCGGACAAAGTTTACTTGCGTAAATAAGAGGGAAATATCATTACAAGATCACTGTAATTTCACATGAGGTTACAAAACACTTTAGAATTTATGCCAAATAGGGCAGAAAATAAATTTGAATAGATTAAGATTCATTTTAAATAAATGTCCAAAACTGGATTCATGACTGGACGGTCACACCGCATGATATTTTTACACTTTCAGTAGCAATACAAATGAAATGCCTAATGATTTTTGAAAAAAGAAAGTGGTTACACATAAAGGATAGTGACTAAATATATATGGTGTATTTAAGTTTTCTAGAATATATTTTTAACAAGAAAAAATGCAGTTGGACAGTATAATTAGCCGTCATGTCATTGGCCCGTATGTATGTTCTCTGTGTGTGTCTGACTCCACCCGCAGTAAATACAGTTAAATGGATCTCAGGGCAGAATTGGGCTATTCCTTCTTCGAAATTATTTCGAAGTATTTCGCTAGTCTGGTGGATTTTCTTCTATTGAGACAAAAAAGTACAAGAATAAATGGTAAAAATAATAAATTTAGCCCATTTAGCCCAAGATATTTAAACATAAATTCTTAAATCCATACAGGACTGAGGCAGAAAAAGGCTCCGCTGTTGTGTATGTTTCTACAACGCTGTCAAACTAAAACTGGTTCCACCAAATCCAAATCAAATCCAAATCAAATTCAATCATCATGCAGAAGCCGAGCATGGAAGTGACGTTTAAGCCGCATTTGTCCAATCATCGTTGAGCTCGCCACAGTGAAAAAACCTATTCTGTGTCATCTCATAGAGAACAGTTGAAGCTGAGCTTCAAGTGCTTTTAATGCTGAGGCTGCTACGGGAATACGAAAATCACGTAAGACGATCCATCCTTAGAGCAATCGCCACTGACATAAATAACTGTGAAGTCCTAACACACTCTGTAAAGTGTTACCCCAGCACTGAAAATGACACAAAACTAATGCTAAACATTCCATAATAGGCAACAACACAGACAAGCACTAGAATTGAATGGATTATTTTGGTTCTATCCAATATCTTTGGTCCCTTTTACACAAGGCATTAAAATGTGTTTTCTGTGATCAGATTGCAATCAGATAGCGCCTGACCACTTGGAAGTAAAGGTCTAACTACACCCAAGATACAGCGAAGACAGATTTTTATCCCATCACCAAGTGGTTTGGCAGAGCATTGTAGACGCATTGTGAACACATACAGAACAGAAGTGTAAATGCAACGAGTAACGAGTCTAATGCAATGAAATGATTCTTTGCAGATGGGTGGGATAACCATGAATGGATAGCAATCAAATCTTGATCTGGACACTGGAGAAGCATGTAAGGTGTAAGTACATGGGGTGAAGCGCTTTCCCATTGCTGTCCAATCACAGAAAATGCATTCTAATGCCAGGTGTAAAGAGAGCCTTTGTTAGTCATCGCTTTGTTTCCACTATATTCCTTTTATCCCTTTATTTAACTCCTCATTTCCTGTTTCTATTTACATTTAAAGATATTGGATTCTCAATGGGCTGTGTTGAAAGTCTTGTGTTGTGCGCCACAGTGGTAAAAGGTGATGTGGGAGATTTGCAGTTGCCAGGGGGGAAGCACGCTCCTGCAGTATGCTGATGGCTTTTTGATGGCTGCGCCATGAAAGGAAGCTTCACATTATACCTCTTATTTTTGCCTCTACAAAAGGCTGACTGAGTGTGGTCACACTGTGCCTTATAGGCTGTATGGGACACATGATTTACGCTGCGATGGACTGTGTTATGAGAAACATAACATGACACAACCGCGTTACCGTGTTGCACCGTGACTATTATTACGTCTTTGATCGGCAGCGTGACTGACAAATCTTCACCTGTTGTTCAGGGGAGCATGTTTTTTTTTTTCAGCACGTCTGTATCTCAGCATTTATCAGCCTCTCCTGTCATCCATTCTACCACACAAGCCAGGTGATTATTCTCTTAGAGCCCCACATGTCTTTGAAGCGCTCACTTCACTTGAATCCAGACGCCTTTCTTTGCTGCCTGATGAAGAAATAGAGCGACTATTGTTCCGCTTCTTCTGAGGCAAACAGCGTCAACAAGGCCAGACTTGTTGCAGAGGCCGCATACATATCACATCGCATGATTCTCCACACCGATGTCTCCAGCTTGTCGACCACCTGACTGCGCGTTACTCAGCGAATGATGCGTGACTGCGACTATGAGGTGTAGTGATTACAAATAATCGTACGCAGAAGGAGAAGAACTGAGCCATTTTGAACAGAACAGAAATGAAATCACACATAGGGTTTAGAGGAAACAAGATGTATGTTGAATGTACAACAACGTGGTATCAATGAAAATCACTGTAAAGGTAACTTCCCATTTTGGACCAGTGCCAAGTGCACATCTCACAAAACAATTAAAAATAAAAGATTGTATTTTTATGTCTTTCATGGGTCTTGTGATTGTACCAAGGATATGAGGGTCTCCAGCTCCAGGACAGTCGTTGACAGCCTTGTACAGTGTGCTCCGGGGCTTAACAGCTCATTGGAAGGATGATTAAGAGGGTTTCATTATAATTTTATGGGTGACAGTATATTCTTGTAACCATGATCTTAATTTCATTGGGGACAGTTAACTTTGCTACTCAATAAGATAAATAATCTTTTTTTTTTTCTATTCAGCTAATTGATAATTTCTCACACATGAAACCCTCTGACCCTGAAGATCAGATGAAATAATGTGGATTGACTAATTAAGTATTCTATTGATTACTTAATACTCATTAGGCATTTTATCTTCGGTTGAGTGATTCCACGTCATTCGCATTTGACATTAATTTGATTCAGATTGTTTTTATTTCACATCACTTTGTTGATTTATGACTCCATTTTCTTGTTTAATTCATATTTATTTGTTCATTTGAGTGATTGTTCTTTCTCGTTATGCCTTCATTTGTTTGTGATAAGCGGCGAAACGAAGAAACTGGTTGAATTGTGTCTTTACTTGTCATCACTGGAGTGAAAGAACACTGTGAGCAGCCAGTGATTTGAATGAAATAACTTCATTTTTACAAATCTGTTGATATTATTCATCCGTTTTATGGGTTCTTGATGAAAATATAGTCACATCATTCTCTCGCACAGGTCATTACTGAACTTTGAAGGTGTGCTTTCAGTTAATCAGTGAAAACTCACGTTTTGGGTTTTTTTAATTAGTTATTAAGAATCAGTGTCGCATTTTAATTAAAAGCAGGGCAGGAAAGTGGGATCTTTTTTATGTGGTGGGAGATAAAGAAAGAGACTACGGAGAAACGCAGTCAAAGCAGAGGATTTGATTAAGGTCAGTGTAGATTGGGAGGGTTCACAAGAGAGGGTGCCAGTCTTAGGAAAGCAGAAAAGGAAGACATAATGGTGGAGAGGGACGGGTTCTGCAGAAGAATAGCGTGAAGACTTTAGAAGACACTTCATTCATTAAACTGATTGATTTGTTGTCACAGTTTCTGTTGGTCCCTGTGTTTAGACAACACAAAGCCCAAGAGACTGGGCAGGCGAGGGAATGAAAGATCAATGGTGTTTTAAGGACAGAGTGAAGTAGGAAGAGGGGAAGAGAGATCACCAGTGAAAGTGAGATAGATGGAGGGTGTGATGCAATGAGGAGGAAGCATAAGGTGAATTTAAACTAATGCTTTTTCATGAAATGCACCAATAAACTATCTTTTAAAATTAAGGGAACACAAAAGAATTAGAGAGCACGAGAATAAAGTATTAATATTACGAGAATACAGTTGTAATATTATGAGAATAAAGTATTTATATTACGAGAATACAGTTGTAACATGAGAATAAAGTATTAATATTACGAGAATAGAGTTGTAATATTATGAGGATAAAGTTGATATATTATGAGGATAAAGTCATACAATTATGAGAATAAAGTCGATATATTATGAGAATCAAGTCAGAATTTTACAAGAATATAGTCAATATATTATGAGAATAAAGTCGTAAAATGCTGCATACACTGTAATTAGTGCATATTTCATTTCTAACCTATTCATTCCAAGAGGCAAAAAAAGTTCAACTATAGTTATAAAAAACAAAACTGTTCAGAGTTCATTTTTGGCCGCTACACATCAACATCTAATCAACGCCCAAGGGTTCACTGTTCGCTGTTCACTGTTCACTGTTTTTCTGGCATGAAAAAGCTCAGTCTCTCTGTGCAAAATAACCACTGAAAGTTTACATCCTTTGCCAAACCCCAGTTTCTGTTGGTAAATGCGCCACAGAGAGCTCAAACATTGCCTCCCCTGTGGCATCACCAGGCTCACAGTGCCTGGCAGGGTCCCACAGCAGCTCCCTCATGAACCCCTCCAGCAGATCCTGGATGGTCAGGACTAGATGGTACAGCTTTTCTATTTCTGCCCTGTCTATGTGCTACAGCTTTGTGATACCAGCCATCACAGAACGCTGCCTAAGGGTTATAGTACACACAAGTGAATAATGTTCTTTTTTTTTTGGACGACTGACCTCTGCTACACCCACTTTCATACACTTTAAAGTCTATATTAAACTATCAGCAAATGTATACTTCTGCCCTTAGGACAGATGTGCAGAAATCTGAGTGATTAATAACCCATATGTCTCATTTTTGGCTTCATGTGGGGAAAAAAAAAAATGACAGTCAAGCGCTAAGCTGCCAGCTCCAGTCCTATCTAAGTGCACGTCCGCCAGCCTCCTTAACAGATATGACTTTATACTAGCCTTTGGAATAATGCCACCCACCCCACACTCAAGGTTGGTCTTTATCTGTGCTTCTGGACAGACAGGTGAGGCATACTAGCCCTTAGGCAAGGGCACAGCGAGCGAAATGAAAGTCCACCAGCTTCTCCTGGATATATGTCAAGTAGCCTTTGGAGGGGATTAAGTACAGTAAGGTAATGCTACAGGGAAGGACCTGCCAAGATGTCAATAATCACCACCCTGCACATGCACTTAGAGGCAAAGGTTCAGCCACCTCCTCTTCAACATCCTAGCTCCAGTCCCTTATAATATAACCTGCCCTCCACGTCCTAAGAGCACCATTTCTCAGATCTCAGGTACACGCAGCATAATTTAGCCTCCTTTCCTCTCACTAAGAGCTATTTGTTAGCTGTGAGAGAGCAATCTCCCTCCAAGCAGCACATTGCACTCTCTTGTATACATATCCTAGTTGACCATTGCATTAGACTCTATCCAGACACAAGTGCTCTGTGTCATTTTCATTCCAAACCAAAGTGGGTCATCATCATTGGCCGATAAAAAAAAAAGAAGAATAAAGAGAGAGATAATCACATTTTTAGTCAGTGTAAGGAGTCGCAAGACCCTCCTTAGGAACTTGAAGTGACTTGTTGGAGCCGCTTTCAACCTTCATCAAATTTAAAAGAAATAATTTTGAGTGAAATAAAACAGTGTTTCAACACAGAGCCCAAGAGCTGACAGGCACAATGAAGCGACGCAGAGCTGAAAGCCAGGGGAAGAGACAAAAGCAGGCCGTGAGAGGTGGGGGAAGCAGCTGGGATGTGAGGCTTAGACAGATAAAAAGGAATAAAAGGAGAGACAAACAGAAAAGTGCATTAGTGGAGAAAGAGAACAGGTGAAAGAGAAATGACAGAAAAGAGTTAAGGTAATGACAGGGAACAGTGGAGATAGAGAGAGTGCACAGGGAGGTGAGCGAGTCTGAATTTGCATGTCAGTTAGTGTGGCTCTCTCTTTTTGTTTTATTATCTGTCATATTAACAGGTGTATTCTGCCAGGGTAATAATGTGACCCAAGTATCAGCCGAGAGCGGATATTAAAATGAAATGAAAGCAAACACGCTCACTTCCACATGATGTGACCTTGAAGTGAGAATGAAATTTACAAAAAAAAAAAGTGTCCACTGCCACAGATCTGGCTGTGGTTTGTGAAAGCAAGTGGTAGTTTAAGAAATGTGCATAGTTGTGTCTGCTGTCACAACGAACCCTGGTGTGTGTGTGTGTGACTATTGCTGTTGGAGGAAAGAGCAGTAGCTCTTTTGATTCCGACGTGACAAATATTGAAACTAAATTAGTCACACAGGGTACAGTAAATAGCCAGAACCTAGAGACAAAGCACTGTGTTCTGCACAGAGATGATTAAAAAGCTGTTGGCAGGAAATGTTGATACACTTCTATTATTGCCTTGCTCAATCGGGGGGTAAAAAAGGTACAAAATGAATGGCTGGAACTGGTTCACTTCCTGGAATGTTGATTTTTTTCTGTGGCTCTGCCACCTGCCAGATGTACAAATTCCCATGCCGTGCATTAGATGTGTCCATTGTCTCTTTATTTTTGATTGAGGGACTTGGCATAAACTTAGAAAACCACATTTTAAATATTCCAAGATGCTACATTATCGAAATTGCATCAATCTCTTAAAGGTGGGGTGGGAGATTATTTTCTGCAGCATTTTTTTCTTACTGTATTGCTTAAAATTCTCTTCACACCTGATTGTAACCAATTCATTAATGCATTGTCACAGAAACAATGTAATGAACAGCCCAAACTGAAAGAAGACAGCGCCAGAGCTTAAATCCAAAAGTAGACAATTGCAGTGTTTTTGACGTTTTTGGGAAAGCTACCAGGGTCAACATCGGTGCTGGTGCTGCATTTGAACGGTGGTCGACAGACAAGGCTGCAATATGATCACGTTTTCATTTGAACAAGTATCCAAAAAAGTCAGAGTCACCGAAACGTACCAAAAAGTTTGTTGACTTTGGATGGAAGTCTAAAGAAAGGGGCTTGGAGATTTGAATTCAAAATGTAGTCTCTGTGCTCTAACTGTACTAAAGTATTTTCATTAAAGGAATAGGCAAACGTATTGCAAATGCTTGTTGTCTTCTTGGCAGAGATGAGAGTATGGACACCACTGTTATTGTCCCTTTACAACCTAAGCCTCACAATGTCCGTCTGGACTTTTTTTGCCTATTTTAACCTTAAAAGGGCCAGAACATGTCCTGTAACTAAGTGCTTTTGCCCATTTTTTAGAATAACTTTCAATATCTGGCAGATATTGCTGGTGTTTTGTGAGTGGACAGCAAAGTAAGAATTTCATTGTACAGGGAAACGTGTTTCTTTACTGTGCATATGACAATAAACACTTTGAATCTTGAATATTTACAATTGACTGTGTGATAAAATAGTGTATTAACAATTTAAAATTAAGAAAAACAAAAGAAAATGTGTTTAGAAAAAACATTTGAACAGTAGTGTTCTTCCCACTCTCTCCTCTCTGGCGACAAAGACGCAGATTCTCCGGCTTCCTGAAACAGTGTGAGTGAAATACCGTAATAACCACATGTTTTTTTAAAGGAAAACTTCTCAGCTTTCAGAAGCCATTGGAATGTTTCCCATGCGTAATTACAGTAGGCAGGAGAGAGTGTACATTTTGTCACATAGAGTTTTACTGATCATCACTGGCTGCTCACAGTGTCCTTGCACTCCAGTGATTATGAGTGAAGGGACAATTCAAGTGCATAGATTAGAAACAGCTCTGTACAAGTCACTCATATAATCTGTTCTCACCCTTAACACCACATCCTGGTTCACCTTCATCTACGTGAAAGACAAATCAAGGCAGGTCCCGGATCATAAATCAAGCAAGTAAAATAACTGGGAAAGCAGAAAACTCAACTCAGCACTCCGTATCCAAGCAGACAAAAGCAGACAACCTCATTATTACAGAACATCCAACTCACTCCCTACACTGGGACTTCCAGCTCCTACCATCAGGCCATATCCACCATCCTCATTAAAAATATATCAAATGTCCAATACTTTTAAAACTTGTTCTTAAAAATGTTCACACGATGTGTCCCAAGGAGTCTGTGATGCATGATTATAGTTGTAATGTTGTTGATTTTCTGTTGTGACGGCCAATAAAGTTTTCTATTAGGCAAAGTGGAAACTCTAAATCAGGGGTGTCAAAATCAAATGACCTGGGGGCCAATGAGTGTCTAGTCTGGTCAAGAGGGGGCCGGTCTAGGGTTGAGCTTAAATGAGCTTAAAATTGTAACGCAAGAGTTCCTCATGATATCACAGTTAAGATACTCATGATGATATTTCACAGAATTCCAATTAAAAGTGCTTGTTTGGATGGAACGATGTATATTTCTGTCCACGGTGTACCCCACCTTTCGCCCTGTCAGCTGGGATTGGCACCAGTGCCCCCCCCCACCACCCTCATGTGGAGGATAAAGTGGCAGAAGATGAGTGAATAAAGTTTTCTGATTTCGGAAAAAGAAGCTGCAGTCGCGCTACAGGTTTAAAAACCTAGCCTAAAAGCATTTGTGACAGATATAAATTCACATTTTATACTATATTTGTTTTTCTGTTAGTGGCCCTGAGTGTCGGACGCGTCATCAAACAAGTGAAACTGTTTAAGCAGGAAGAGAAACGATGTCTTTATAATATAATAAAAGATAAATCAACACAGGATTAAAATTAGCTACAAGGGGCTTTACGTAACATCACAGATGGACAATCTTTTTACTTCCCTCTGACTGATGGGTTGCGTTTGTTGCAGCTCTTTGTTGAATGTTTATGATGGTTACACTGTGTGGAAAAATTCAAACAATACTGTATTTTGATGACTCTGCCACTCCATCAAATGCAAATATTCGACACGTTGCGTACATCAATTCAAACATTTCATCTCAGTGTGCCACCTGGCTGCATTGTGATATTTATTTTGTATTTTCCTCCTCTCACCCTCTCATTTATAACCTTACCTTGAAAAGTAGAGCAACAAAAAAAAACAAAAAAATGAAATAAAACCCACATATTTTCGAATTGCGAATAGAGTAAATGAGTGGGAGAGACGGATCAGACGAATGTTTTAATAAAGAGAGAAATATGAGAGGTGGGATATAGGGAGGGTTTGTAAATATTAGAGCAATGAATGGACAAGACAGGAGGAGCTCGTTAGCTGGATACAGACAGGCATAGAGAGATGTGATCAAACATTCAGAGAGTACGTCCATGTCAAAATAAATAAATCTAATAGGGGAGGGGGGGGAATTCACTCAGCACCCTTGCACTCAACTTGGAATTTATTCATAGTTGTATTTATAATGCATGTCCACAGAATGAGTGACTTCCCATGCACCTGTGCATAGCAGCTCATGCATGTGCGTCGCGTCTACAGGTCTGTGTACGTCGAGCGCTGCATACGATCGCCTCCCGTGTGCAGTCGTAAGTGCCGACTGATGAGAGAGCGTTTGTTTTAATGAGCCTCGAGAGTGGATTCACCTTGAGATAGATTTAGTTTCTCAAATTACTCGGCTGCTCCTGCTGTCTGAAGATATCTGAGGCACAGAGCATCAGTCCGCAGCTCGGGTATTTGTGTATTTGTGTGCTCATCGCGTGTGTTTTGCTTGTGTGTATACGGTGTATGTGTGATTTTTGGATTTTTCTGACGTGTCTGCAATTCTTGTATACCTGGTTGAGATTGTGTGTGTGTGCTTGTATTTGTTACCTCTTTAGGACCATTTCTGGCACAAACCTATCAGGACCAGTAGTCCTCATGGAGACCAAAACCTGGTCCTATTGAGGCCCAATAATGCCTAATTTCTGAGTAAATGTAAATCAATTTTAGGGCTAAGATTTGAATCGTAGTTAGGCTAAGATTAGGGTTATGCATTAATTGGGTAGCCAATGCTGTGTCCTACAAAGAATAGCTGTGCAAACCTGTGTGTGTTACTGGCTTTGTGAGGACCAAATATCGAATAAAGAGTGAGGATATTTTGGCAAAGTGAGGACATTTTGGCTGGTCCTCACTTCTTTAAAGGCCTTTTTGGGGGTTAAGACCTGGTTTTAGGGTTAGGGTTAGAATTAGGTTTAGGGAAGGCACTTAGTTGTGATGAGGTAAGGGTAAGGGGCTGGGGAAATGCATTATGTCTAGTAAAATGATTGTGAGCTTGTGTCACAAGTTTTTGACTGTGGATGATTAAATACCACAGTGTATGTATAGGTCACATCTTCAAGCTTTATGAAATTTGTTTTTTGTCTTTTTATGTGGTGTTGAGTCAGAGTTGTGATTATTTTATTTCGCACATTAAAAAAAAAAAGAACGGGAGTAGCCATAATTGTTCAGAAGTCACAAAATAGACCATCTGTTTTTTTTTTATAAAAATGAGCCAAGTGATTTCACAAAATACAGATTAAAAAAATGTTTATATAGTAGATTGCCTTTAGACTGAAAAAACGTATAGGACACTCTTTATTGCACAGTCTTATAGCCTCTGTACATATGTTTTAACATAGTAATGGAAAAAAGCAGCCAAACTCCATCTACTGTGTTGATCTTGTCTTGTCATTTTATTTCATCTTAATATCTTAATCTTTTTTTTTTCCCTTCAACTTTTTAATTTGTCCGTTTAATTTTATCCTCACTTCTTTGAGTTTGATTTAGCTTCTTATTTAAGATGTAAAGTGACCTTGAGAGTTTGAAAGGTGCTTACAAATAGAATGTTTTTTTTTATCTCCTCTGCTCACCCCTTCCTTTCCCAAGCCTGCATGGAAACTGTATCCCATAGATACAGACATTTTAAAGTATCATCTGTTTAGTTTAGGTCATAGTTAAATACGATAGCAACCATTCTTTGTTTTTACAATCTGCTTCAAAACACGAAATGCCTAAAGAGCACACAAAAAATAGTATATTCAGTTTCTGCCAACAAACTGAACTTTTAAGAGATAATTTCAGCTTCAGTGATATTTTAGATTTGACTTTTCCTGACGGCCAGAAATTGAGGTTACTCGGATGTATCAGGGCTGATATCTCTCTCTAAAACAAAACCCACTCTTTTCCTCAAACACCAACACCTCTATCCAAAAATGCTGTATTTTGCACTGTACCACTAAATGTAATTTAGTGATTTTTGTAAAATTTAAAAACACATGTACTATATTTACTACACTTAAAGACACTGGTTGATTAGTCCATGTAAGTAGATCAATACATAAAATTGTTTTTGTTTTTTTTGATAAAATCCTCTCCAACTGTGTGAACTGTATCACTGCAGTATCATTTATATTCCTAACTGTGAAAAAAGCACTCCTCCACCAAGGCCAATACTCCTCTATCATGCAAGAATAAAAAAAAATAAAATAAAACATCCTAACTCTAGATCAAGTCATGTCTTCAATGGGCCATAAAGTCCCAATAAATTCCATCCAAATCCATCTTTTACTTCTTTCGGGATACACCGCTTACAGACAGACAAACACAGCCAATAAACATAATTTCCTTGGCAGATGTGTTTCTAAGAATCCAGATGTTGTTTTGTTGATTTGGTAACTTACTCTGGACATCTGTTCAGTAATGACACAGATAATGATAGTTACAGTGAAGAGTGTGTGAAAGCAGTGATTGGAATAGTGTCTCACTTATTAAGATGATTTCCAGTGAATGAGACTGAGGGTAAAATTAAATTATTCCTCAATTTGCTGGAGAGCCCAAGAGGCTCTTTAAAAACTTATGGGACTGCCTTTGAGAAATCTCACTGAAGAGCTGCTCCATGTATCAAGAAAAATATAGTTCCATTTGTCACCTCTAGAGGTCCCCATAACTAATTCCAGCTTGTCTTCATACTTTGAGTCTCCCTCCTCTCTGCTGCCTCCACTCTCCTCGGCTGTTTACATTCAATGGCGGAAGTCGTTACACGTTGTGAGTATTTTATCTTAGTTACGAAGTATTACATTATTACTTTAACACATAATGTTGTTGTCTTTTCAGTCGGGAGGCGTAGCGATAGACTGTGGACTGTTTTCTGACAGAATAGAAGGGTTTTTTAATCGAAAGGCAACGTGAAGAAGCAGTGTCGCTCACAGCTGCACAGCATTGTAATAGGGCTGTAATACAGTGAGGGTGAACACGGACAGACTGGAATGAATGAATGAATGAATGAATGAATGAGAGTCCGCTTTCCTAAACAGATATTTTTAAAAAAGCGCTTAGAAATGCTGTTGTGTAAGTTGTGGAAATGCATCATGCAGTCAATGAGAAATCAATAATATGTTGTAAATACGATTTAAAATGTTTCCTACCAAATATTTGTAATGCAAAAATGAATTGATTTTAGCAGGGGGAACGATAACAGGGCTTTCAATGTTGTGGAGAAAAAAAAACATTACATTTTTACAGCCTAAAGTGAAGCAAAGCTTCATTTACAATGTACATACTACACAGCAGTGGAGCAACAGTCAAATAGCCTCTCTTGAGCTGAAATGTGAACAGTCTTTTACACTCCAGCCCTCATGCTACTGTTACGTAACTGCGCCTTGGCTACCAAACCTGATAAACACACCATATTGGGAGAAGGGTCACTCCGACCTCAGCTTACCTAGTCAAAACATTAACATCATACAAAAGTCACGGACAACAGCTTAGTTTAGCTCCAACTTGTTAGCCAGTGATAAAGTTTAGAGTCAGAACATGTGTGTTGGAGACAAACACTTCTGAGCCAACTTAGGGACTGTTTCCAGTCCCTAAGTTATATCCAAACCTGCTGGTTCCCTGACCTTTGACCCTTTCCTCTATAATTTTACTTCCATATTGTCACAATCGTGCCCTGCGAATACATAAGTCAAAGAATTTACTCAATGAAATGTGAAACATTGTGACACAATATACATAACACTCTTACAAAACAAATATAAATACCAACCATGAGACTAGACAAATAAGGAAGACAGTAGCACGTTAGACTGATAAAATTGTAATAAATACAAATTTATACTGACACAACACAAGATAGTGAAGTGAAATTCACCAGTGCACATCAGTTTGAATCGCAGCACTTGATTCACTATGTGTAACGTAAACAATCTCACTGCTTTTCCAAGAAAATCATTTAGAAAGTGTTTTACTTTGACTTTCCACTTTTTATTTCCAGGAGTGGTGACGCCATGATCAGAGAAGAGGTGTGTGTAATATAATGATTACATCATTAGTCTGTTCACAAACTATGTGTAGTATACCGCAGTCATTAACATTATTTAGACTAGCTGGGATGTGTGTATGTGGGTTGGAGGGAATTAACACTCACCATTACGGTGACAAGGTGTGGCCTGCTGGTAAATGTTTAGCTGAGGTCAGTGTATAAATACATTACCTGCCCATCTCCCTTAATCACAACACGCTCCACTGTGCTGCGCTAACTGTGTTCTAAAGTTAAAAGGTGAAAAAGTTCTGTCAAGGTGCAGTATGTTTGTTTAATGTTTTTGTTGTTCATGCATTGTCTGTTTTTAAAGTGGCATAGGGAGCACATTGTGCTGTGATGACATAATTAACTAATAATTAATGATTATTTGGTTATTATTTCATTCAATGTGATCATTTGTTGTCTTTCCCTGTTTTAATGTGATATTACTTATAGGTACTGCTTTTTGTACTATTTTAAACTGCAAATCTTATGGTAGTCATTCGACATCACAAGAAATGTCCTTATATCAGAAAGCTTTATGAGAAAATGGGATGGTTATTTTGCACTGTTTTGATCTCCATTCACATTAGGGCTGCACCAACTATTCAATAAATCGATTACTAATCGCTTATTAAATTAAACTTCAACTCTTTTGCTAATCAATGAATCGGTTTGAGGTGTTTTTTAATAATTAAAACAATCTCTCAGATTTTTCAGCGTCTTGAATGTGAATATTTTCTGGTTTCTATTGTCCGTGTAACAAAGAAATCGTTAAAACTAAATCATTTTGGTTTGTGGACTAAACTAGACATCGATTTATTATGGAAAAAAAAGAGCAGATAAGAAGCAATAGTGTGTATTCCCTTGTTTTCATTTCCAGGTGAGTTGGCAGATTAGAAAGTGGACCTCTTTGGATCCTAGCCATGGATAAAGAGTTAACACCTTTGGACTGCCTGCTGCCCTCAGGTACTGTAATCAATCATGTATACATTTCCTTATTGCAATCAGATGCACACAATTAAATATAAAGATCCTTGCACTGACACAAATGCATGTCATATGAAAGACATTGAGAACCGTTTAATTTATTTACTTACTTCTACAAGGTTTTCTACTTGAGCTCTACTTAGAAATCGATGTTATTGAGGTGTTTTGTTCATAACTGGCGGGCTGCTAATTACAGCTTTGTCCAAGGCTGGACATTAATATGGGCAAAACCTTGTCAAGATTAAATGTTTTCAGATTAGGCCATTCTGATAACTATCGTGAAAAATGTCAGTTCATTAAAGATTCAGTTTGCTTCTTATTTAAAAAAGTTGAAGAAACCAGTTAATTGTGGTTTTCAACTTCTTAATGAACAGAAAACAAACACTCACTAAACAGAGAAACATTTCCCCAATGTGAAGCAAAACGTGAGTTTGTGCAATGAGTAAACATCATGTGTGCTTTTTTGCTCATCATTTTGTTTTTATACAATGCACATAGGTTCTTAGGCTGCTTGGAGTTTGGTTATAGTACATTCAAAGATTGGCAAGAGCGATCGCAGCAGATGGTGAACTGCTATTGTGTGTTAGACAGAATGTTATATGATTTTTCACCCTCAGGCTTCATGTATTTGTATGTAATCTGCATCTTCAGTAGATGCACATGCATTCTCTGTGCAGTTTTTGTTGGATGATTTTATTTCCATAATGATGACCAAATTCTCTATCCGTTTATGCTTTAAAAACAAACAAACAAAGAACTCCAGATGGTCAGCAGCTCTCACTGCCCGGAGCAGAAAGCTGGTTACAGCTGCCTGTAGCCACTGCTCTTAAAGTTTATGTGACCTCCATGGTGATGTGTGCACGAATGTGGAGGAAGGAAAGATGATATAAGCCTAAGGGCAGATTTTACAGAGAGAGAGAGAGAGAGAGAGAGAGAGGAAAAGGTCAAGGGAGTCGTACATCAGTTTGGCCTGTAGAGCAGACTTTGTTCCCGCCATCTCTAATGTCTGTCTTGTACAGCTACAGTTATGTAATTTATCTATTTTATAGAGAGCAGGTTGTACTGGATTCATACTGGATGTACAGTAGGACTCCATTGGTCAGAATGTCTCTTGGTGATGATGTATATCAGATATTATGAAATGCTTAGTCTGGGCAACAGCAAAACTGTCAAAAAGCAATAGGGGCATAGCTGAAGGCAGAGAGTGATTTGTTGCATACCTCTGTCTATCGCACCTGCATTCGCCGCAAATCAATCAATGTTTGTGCCAGTTTGAAGATTTAATGTTTGACATTCGCAGTGGACAGTGTCAATCAAACAGTATGTCTGTGATTCTCCAGTGATCTGCCTTGGCTCTCACTTGTGGGATCTTTGCGTGCAATTGGTTCAGGCAGTTCACTCTCCATCCAGATTGCAGCAGCAACAAAATGTGGTTTTTATGAAGAACATGATGAACATAATGTGTCCTGTTCAAATGATGAGTATCACTGGAGGAACAAAAGCTATAGGCTTTTAGTCCAACACAATTTACCAGACACTGATTGGCCCCCAAATTAAAACTGGCTTTAATGTTGTGGCTCACATCTGTGCCCGGTTTTGAAATAGTCCATTCTGAACCATCGGTAATTAGATTTACATTTTTTCTGGAGATTCTGAAGACTCTCAAATACAGTTATCGGCCTCATCAGAAATACCAGTTAGCAGTTTTATTGTCGTGGCTGATTGATAATAGGTAATGTTGCAAAGTTGCATTACACTTTCCTGTTCTGCATTTCACCTGTTTCTCTCCCTCTCCATCTCCATTCTCAGATATCTATAATAAGCTGTTTAACCCACAAATGCAACTACAATTATGCTTCTGTATGTGCACATACAATATGCCTCCTTTCATGTATGTGATTAGTTCAGGATAAGAACACACCACTGATGTTGATTTTCAGTGCCGCCACAGCTTGAAAATCAATAACACAAAGGCCAACATCAGTCAAGAAGAGCTCACTTCGGAAAGAAGCAGCATCAGCATTTGCGAAGCATCCATTGAGACAAATGTTTACTTAAATGTGTTAGCTAAGCATTACAGGCTACACTGGTGACTGTTCAAATCAATTCAAGATTTCACAGTGTAATATGCAAATAATCGCGATTAGTTTGCAGAAACAGAACAAATTCAAGCGCACACTAATCTCCCAGATGTAATTTTGTGGATTACTATGTCATTGCATTATAAATTACTTAAATATCTATGTACTAAGTTATGATGGGCTAGGACTTTTCTGGTGTACATGTGTGTTTGTGGTATTTACGCCGTCTAGCACTTATAAAAGAGGAACCCAAGGTGACATTTCTTTGAACAGAGTGCACAAAAGGCTGCGCATCTCCTTGTGTGTGTATGTGTGGGGAGGTTAGATGCTTGTACAGAGAAGGGTTATTTGAAAAGTCACGGCTGGTTGAGTTTGTGTTTTGTTCTTTGTACACCTCCAGCCAATTAAGAGACAAGACTGACAAATGTACTCCTCCTTCTTTGACCCCTTTCCTTCTTCTCCATGTGTTCTCCTGTCTTTTGCTCCCGCTCTGTGTTTTCTCTCTCTCCTTTCTACCTCCCCTCCTCTTCCCTTTTAACATACGGGGCTGAGGGTTGACTTTCGTTTGGAAATGACCTTCCAGTGATGTGAAATTTTTAACAACATCAAGCCTACTGCTGCAACAAAGCCACAAACCCAAAGGACCTTTTCCTCAGCCAAGCCAAAATGCACTTTTACACTTTTAGGGATTCTTCAGCATACAGGGTGATGCACTTTTTTTGCAAAGAGAATTTCATGAAACGTCAAACATATTCTTTTCATCCTCACTCTCGCCTTTTTTTTCTGGCCTGGAATGTGCCGTTGCTGAAGCATAAGACATTCTTGGCTTTGCCACAGAAGAGTGAAACTTTAAAAATAGATGAGAAATAATTTATAAAAGGGGAGACATGAAAAGGACACATGCTGTAAATGAACAAGCAATTAAATATCTAAGAGTGCAGACAGGGAAAAAGGGTTGCGCTTTAGTCTCGAGTCCATTAGGGCTTTTATCGGAGCTATGCGTTTTATTTTACCAATCAATGCAAAGTCTCCCATAATTTTGTCTCTTATGAAAGTTGACAGTTCTTTTGTATTAATCAGGGAATTTGCATTAGCAGCTGAGCAAAAGAAAACAAAGCCAAAAAATGAAGATGGATACAGGGGTTAAAGAAGAAAATCGATTTATATAATAAATAAATCAATGTCTGGGACTGAAAGTTTGTTTGACATGGTGACATGAAGCTAGACTAGGAGGAAGGAGCGAAGCTACAGATGGTGTGTCATCAAGGGCAAGGTATTCAGATGAGCACCAATAAGATGCTGAAGTGATTTACCTTTTAATGAAGGCTTTGTGACTCCACGTTAAATTGGATCCAAACTTTGGATTCACAAAGTCTTTGCTTTGCCTAGGTTTCATTATCGTATAAGCATACCACGTCTTATCAGATTGACTGGGAAATGAATTAAACACAAAGAAAATCTCGACTTTGTTTGAAAAAGTTTCTGTTTGTAATCCTTTTTCATAAGCAGGCCTCCACGCAGAGCATGATAATAACCTTATCATGGCTTTGTGTTTATTTTGCGCCTTAACAAGCACATTTAGTGCCACAAACAGCAACCTCTAATCTGGATTTATTAGATATTGATTTGAATATGCAAATAGTGATGTGTCGTTACTGTTTTTGCTATTTGCCTATTACACCCCGTCTGTGTCTTTGTCTAATTGTGTATGATTCATTAATTTGCTCTTTTCTTTCTGCCCCTTTCCACAGGCTCGCTAAGTATCTGTCTGATAATTCTGAATCAGCCTTTGGATGCGAACTACCTACACATCCTCTGGAGCAAAGGTACAGTACATATCGTACACTGCACAGAAAAAAAACTAACAAATAAACTCTCTTTGTGTCCCCTTGTTTTCTGTTTGATGTGCAAGGTTGAGGTTTTTATTCATTCTTCTGAAATTATTAAATCCACAGTGAAAATTATTTAGCTTTCACAAGACTGAAGCATGTAAGGAAAACTTCTGTACAGGTTTTGTCGAGGTTTTGCTTGCAAGATGCATTGATAAATAGCGGTTGGGCTACTTGCCTGTGACGTCTTAAATACACAAAGCAGATTTAAAACTGCACTGCAAACACTGTAATCCCATCGTTGTTTCTTTGTGTTTTCTTTCTTTCTTTCTTTGTGTTTTCACCTGCAGAGTTCACTAACTGAACATGAACTAATATAAAAAACAGTATCAAGCATGCGTTTGTATTATCAACAGCAGAGTCAAAAGAATTGCCTTGGATCAGTGGTTCCTCACGTTTTTCATAATGATGCGATGAAATAACAGTGAAAACTGTGAAACTGTAGGCAAACCTAGTTATGAGACTTAACTTAAGCGATCAGAAAACATGTTTGTCAAACACGGCAACTTTGAAACCAAACTTGTAATTAAAACCACATCCATTTAAATTTTAATGAACACAGCTTTGACATTTTTTATCAACTTGGGGGTGAAAAAACCCAAGAGGCACCTCGGCTTTTCCATCACACTGCAGTCACACAGTTAAGTAGATGCTGCTCTCCGGAGTTGTGCCTTTTCACTAAAAGACCTGTGGAACATACACTATTTAATGACATTTGACAGCAATTTCCTCACATAATTCCACACTAAAGGTTGCCTGCTGCCTCAAGATAAAGATTGTTTGGATAGTCTATTAGACTAAAAAACATAATTTAAAGAAAGAAAACATGCATACCATTTGCATTACTTAAAAAATGTAAAACAAATGGCTTAATTGATGCCAAGCAGTATAAAATTAAAGCATTGCGCTGTGTACAGTGAAACAGTAGTTTTCTATAGATAAGAAATCAAATTCCTTTTCTATAAAATAAATTGCACATATAATTAGATTTGATATGCATTTCCATTATTAGCGCAAACAACATTTAAATGAAAAGTTTTTTTCAATTTTCTGTTCAATTTGCTTCACTGCACCAGCATGGCGACATATTAGACATGTAATAGATTCTTTATGCTTTGTGGACTGTAACTGACCCTAAGCAAAGCTTGCAGATTGATATTTTGGTTTAGTGATCAGCCCTGCACAGTGTAGGGATTAAATATGATGCAAATGAATTGCATATCCCTTCGTTGATTGTTCCATTTGTTTATTTTTGTTATTACATTCAATGTTTGCCAGTAATATAGGAACACAATTTCTTGGGAATGTAACCAAGCTGCTGTGTCGTTGGTGAGAGCATATCAGATGTACTTGGTCATGGGGCAGATTTGGGCATTTGCCCATGTTTAGACAAGGCTACTTACAGAAAAGTTTCAGATAGATTTTGGGCAGTTATTGAAGTGCCACGAGCAAAGGCAGCATTGCTGTGTTGTGCACGCCCGGAATTGAGAAGTTTTCTCGATCAGTTTTGCTCTTTGCAGCATAAGAGTTGTGGAAGTTTGAAGGGATGATGATGATGATTGCGTGTTAAAAGACAAATCCGAAATCTCTCATATAGTTTGATGATGAACACACATCAAGCAAGTTTATCATCCCTCACTTAATATGCCATTTAATTTTAATGTTGTTTATGGGACAAGCAGATGTTAGTGTGTGTGAAGGTGCCTGAGTGCACGTGTCACTCCCCAGATGATTGCTCACCTGGAGGCATCATAGCCAGGTCTCCACCCTGACAGACACAGACATCCACACACAAACATGCACTCAGTACTCTCAGGTCCTCTGATGTGGTGCCCCTGGGCCCCCTCATCATCTGTGGGAGAGGTAGATCAGCAGGGTGGCTGAGGAGCGATACAGGCTGGAGGAGCATAGCACTGATCAAAGTGAAGCTCATTCACAGGTGCCAAGTGTGGTGTTGTGAAGTGGGATCAAGCTGCTTATCTCACTTGTGCATCCTCTCGCTCATCTAGTCCATCAGTCACCCACTTCCTCATCTAGTCAGTCACTTGTTCACTCAATCAGTCACTCATTTACTTGCTTGCAAATCCTTCACTTATTCGCCACGCAAGAACACAAACAAGCAATTCAATAAAGCAATCAGCCAAGGCGATTCTCTCTACAAGACAAAAAGCTGTTTACTTCGAGTGCCTCGTTTCATCATGTGTTGATGTGGAGCAGCTTGCTGAAGTCGAAGTTTGTGAACATCACCTATCCATCAGTTGAGTATCAGCCACGCAATCAAGGCTGTTTGGATAATGTGCCCCGTACACACGTCCTGCACTTAATTTCAGCACATGTATCATATGAAGCAACTGTATAGAAATTGAAGAGAGATGCTGTTTGGGAGACCCAATAGATAGACAGTCTTAGGAAAGGCAGAGAGAATGAGCAGAAGAGCTTGTGAAACTGTGCCACCTAGAATTACAAAGAGGACAGAGCAGAAGAGTAAAGAGTAGGAGGGTGGGAACTCCAGAGAAATAAAATGAGATGTTTGTGCAGGAAATCAATCAATTTCAAGGCAAGGTGCAGAGAGCAAGGTGATTCTGAAGACAGGCTGACAGAGGAGGAGAGGTAGGCTGATAGATGAAGGAATGGTGTCAAGGCATCATAATAGGGATAGCAATATTTTTGCCACTCTTCATGACCATTTACTCTCTCTTGTGCGGCTCAGGAACTTTAACTTGACAGGTATTAACACTCACCTCTAACCTCATCAATATTGGAGCACTATAGAATGTCCCACAAAAAGGTGTGTTTGTGTGTGTGTATTTTTGCAAGAATATTTACTCACATCGTCCCTCCATCCAACTCCGCAGTGACATCCTGTAGTTGATAAAAAAAAAAGAAGCAAAAATGGCATGTTTAGTCATGTGTATGGGACTGCTTTATCTGCTGCCCACCATGTGGATCTATCATACAGCAGAGTAAGTGACGGGAGAGCATTTGGTTCAGAGGTCTGCGGGGAAGGATTATGATAGCTCGTTTATTTGCAGGGTCATCTCCTCTGACGGTTCTCCGTTGTCCCCGCTCGCCTTGTGTCATATCACCGTCACGGTTCACACAAGCGTGGCTCTGCACGTGATTGTCGGTTGAGCGCGTTCGTCAAGTTCCAAAACTCTCAGGAGAACAAGAAGACGAAGGCGTTGGCTCTGGCCACTGCGTCAAAATCGTGGCGTACTTGAAACAGTCCTTGTCTTCAGTGAGAGAATGGCAGTAATTGTTTCTCCGCTGAGTTTAATGGGTTAAGTGTAAATGTGCAGATAATCTTTCACAAGCAACACTCTTTATGACGTGCAGGAATGATGACTCATGCAAAATTAACAAGTGCATGCATGGATTAATTTAACTATCAGCAACATTAAATATACAAACCGGCATACAAGAACCCCCAACAAATAGGGGTTTGAATATATTATGATATTTTGATACGTGCAGATGTACTAGACTAACACATCTATTGAGTTTAATCTAGTTACCGTTGCCTCGTTTATAAACTAAATTGCTTTCATTGTGTGAAATGAGTGCCAGTGTAATTATTAAACATCTAATAATAGCAGTTTGAATCAGCAGAAAACAAACGCCGTTACAACGCTGCAGAAAATAAGAAAAGAGATTATTCACAAATAATGACTGATTCTTTTTCAATTGTCAGTTAAGTCTTAAGAAGAAGTTTTTTTTTCTTGTTTTCAGGAAAAGTTTTACAACCTCTGCCTCACTCTGTCAGAGATAATGAGTCATTTACTTTCCAGTCTCTTTTTGACGTGAATCATTGACAGCATCAGGCAGGGTTTAAGGATAAAAGCAGCACCTTGAATAGAAGTGTCTTTCTTCCATCAGTGAAAAAGCATCAGCATTTTCTCACTTTGTATCAAACATGAGGATGAGATGGAGAAAGAGCCCCTCCCTATTCGTTATCCCTGACACATATTTAAGGGTCTGTCGCACTAATAATGTTTTAAGAATTGTGTGACTACAGGGTATAGAATTTGCTTCTTTCACACTGCAATTAGTGGGTATGTCTGACTTTCAAACCGAGATGAAGCTTGTTTGATTTTTTTAAAGTCAGATATACTAATAATAATAGTTGGGAACAGCAAATTAAGTGGCTGAAATGAATTCATCTTGATTTTTTATTTCAATTTCATGAATTCAATATCTTTTGAAATCTACATTTTAGTTGCACTATTGACGTGGGAGAATATGTTCAGCAATATTTTCAAAATGAGATGTCTATGCAGTGAAACTTTGATGAACCGGTTTTTCTTTGTGTCCATTTTAAGATTTTTAGATTTACCACATTCTCTCAATTTTTTTAATTTAAAGTCCACTTACCCAGCTGGTGTGCAGTGTGAGAGTTCTTATGCCTACATATATTAAACCAGTCTATATGTTTAAGTTGTAAGCAGCTGTGAATGGAATCTTTAGACAAAAACTCCAAACATCCAGACTAATGACATGCACAGAGGCAAGTGCACACTAGATGAGTGGATTCTGAGAAATGACACATGGATGTAAAGCCTATGAGACAAGCATAAAAACCCAAGACAAGCTTATCCGCGCCTTTGGCACAGGCAGTACTTTGTTTTAAACAAGGTTCAAGTACAAATCCACAGCTGATTCTTTCAAGTTTTTTTCCCCCGTGTGTACCACAACAGTCCGAAACAGAAAAAGGGCTCTTAAAAAAATAGGTTGCTCAATTTAAATGGAACAGAGGCCACAGAAGAGAATACATTTGCAAATAGTTTGCATCTAATTTCTGAGAACAAGAATACCATTTTGGGAAATCACTGTCAAATGTGTCGGTCTTTAACATCTCTAAAGATAAGTGCTCTTTCCCTTTCACTGACTTTGCTTTTTCACATTAACAATAATGCTTTACATGTCTGTGTGATTTCTTTTGTAGTCTCTAAATTATTTGGGCCGTATTGAAACTGTTTCAATTTGGGCAGGGAGTGATTGAATTAGTTTTTTTTTCCTTGATAACAATGTTTCTGTCTACTTGTCTACTGTTGGTGTTTTTTTTATGTTTATAACGCTTCTGTGCTTCCACAAGTCCAATGCACGCCGAGTTGTCAAGTTATCAGGAACACCTCCGTAGCCCACTATGTTGACACGTGTTCATGTTAGACGAGATAGACAAGATATGTCTTTATAATAGTGCGATACTGATAAACAAAGCTGACAAAATCAGCAGGTTTTAACACAATTTCAGTTACGAATAAAGGTACATAAATTCAGAGCTGCACACACAAATGGCAGGCCACATTTTTTTTTATTTTTTTGACTATCAGTTTAGAGTTGAATTCCTCCAGTGCCAAGTATCATAAGTGTGTGCCACTGCTGTTTGTATCCGACTTCTGTGAAATTAAAAAAATAAATATTCTCGCATAAATTACACCTGCATGCTGCCAGCTGATGCATTAAGTGAAGCGAACGAAAGGTGTATTTTTCAGTTTGAACTAATTGTTCTCATTTACACAAACTAAAGTGTCACTCGGTTGCTCTGTGTCTGCACAGCTCTCTTGAAGGCGTGTGCGGATGGAGCTGCCAATCACCTTTACAACATCACTGCTGGAGGTTGTAACAGGTGAGTCTGTTTTGTGCAAACATTCACATTTATGGAGCTCGTGTGTTTTCACCTACACATCTTTCTCCAAGGGTGCATCAGCACTGTGTCTGGTTGCATGTGGAGGAGCATTTGAGTGTTCAAGGTGAACCAAAAAAAACTGTAGGTGTGTGTTCTACAACCACATTTTTTTTTTCGATTGTGTGGCTAATGGAAGATTGCTGTCAGGAAAAGAGATGGTTCTGGGACCCACTGGTTCCAGAGGTGTTGAGACTTTCACACATTAACACCCAGAATGTGAGTGTGAGGGGCTCTTTATTTATGGGTGTGAATGTGATGTTATGTGTTTGTTCATGTGCATGTTCTTACAATTCTGTCTTTGCAACGACCGTCTGAAGTTGTTACTGTCTGCAGTGAGGACATTCTTTGAAAAAAGATGATGCTGTCTTCTTGAAGCATTCTTGCCTTTTCCCGGGGCAAACTTATTTTAGATGGTAAGTTTAAAGTCCTTCATGGCATGTTTAAAGTTCCCGTCTGTAATTTATCTCTGAGACCCTTTTTTGAAAGAAAAGCCAGTGTATGGTGTGTAGAGCTGAAACAATTACTAAATGAATTGTCAACTATTTTGACAATAGATTAATCGGTTTGAAGCTTTTTTTCATGATTGAAACGCGATTTCTGATTGTTTCAGCTTCTTAAATGTGAATGTATTCTTAGTTTCTTTGCTCCATATAACAAAAAATCATTAAAAGTGAATCATTTTGGTTTGTAGTCAAAACATGACATTTGAGAACATCATCTATTAAAATTTTATGGACCAAACTCGATTAATAATTGACAGATTAATCGATGATGAAAACAATTGTTAGTTGCAGCTCTACTGGTGTGTCATCTCATGAGCACTACCCTCGAAACACTGAACGTGTACTGTACCACTTGATAACTGCTAGGAGCTCAGTGGAAGATACAGCTGGGAGGACAGCTTTGTGGAAGCGGACGGCATTATGTGAAAATCATCTACACAACGCCTTATATTATTATAATGAACCATGCGGGTATAGACAGCTCAGTTAGTGACAGCGCATCAATCCATTCAGTCGAGATGAAATGATTAGTCCTGCCTTTCACGGACACTAGATTGTTTTTCTCAGGCAGCTTTATTTATTGATGACTATCAGGACTTGAGGAGGATTTTCGACAAACAAAGGCAATAGAGGGTTTTAGAAGCAATTTTACAGACTGTAGCTTTAATAGCACATTGCTGTACACTTCACTTGATTATACAGCTGTACAAAAGAAGCACTCGATGCTTCTTGTGCTATATCTTGTGCTATAGATTACTCAAATAAGAAAAACAGACCTTGCTGACACGAAAACTTATTTTCTGACAAGTAAAGTGATAATCCCAAAGTTAAGACATTTTGATATCAATAATATATCTGTTGCTTTGGCTCAATATCATATAACAACGTTTCTGGAGGACAGACTATTGCAGAAATCATGAACAGGGATTAAGATTGAGACCATGACTGACAATTATAGTTCTCTTATATTAATGTTTTTTTTTTTTGATGGAAACGAGTCTGAACAGAGAAACTTAGAATGGGAGCATTACAGTTTTTATTTAAAATGATATATGTTCCTCACAACATGACTTATTCAACTGTGACCATGTCCTTTGTCAGGCATCTTCGTTCATTTCCGCATATTTTCCCCGGTCCCCAAACTATTGCTCATGCTTCCGTTCTGTCACAGATTCATCCTCTGACCTTTCAGTTTGAGCACTGTCAGCAGTCTACACAGTGGCGCTGACAGCCAGACCTCCCTTTTAGCCCAGCCTAACATCAGCATGTGTCCCAGAAAATTATACACTGCACACGGATAGATGCTGCAAGAAAGAAATAGCCAAGAGAAGGGGAGGAGGAAGAGGAAGAGGAGTAAAAGATGTGTAAATCATCCTGCAGGGATGTGTAAATTAATCACCACCAAGTTAAGATGTATTTAACCTAACATTAACATAATGGACTACAGAGAGGAAGAGGATGGAATGGAGAGGGAGATGTAAGTAATCAATCAAAGCCAAGTTTTATGATATCTTTACAGGACGGGGGCTAGAACAACAGCAGTAGTGTTGATAGAGATGCAGTAAAATGAAAAGCAAAAGAAAAGATGAAACAAAGATATAAGAGGTAGCTAAGCAGCAGTGTCATGCAGGGTATGTTTGTGTTTATGTTTGTATCAGCCATGCAACAATTTGATCTAGCCACAAAGATATATAAAATAATAAAACAATACCATACATTTATTTTCCTCGAAGAAACACAGTCCTGTCGGCCAACGAGATCCAGGTCTGGATTAACACAACAGATAGTCCAGTTTGGGTAATTACTGTCAATTCAAGTCACACAGGACACTAAAAAATAAACCAGCTAATAACAATTGTTGCCATAACATTAAGGTGAATTTACTCGGAGGTTATGTGTTCAGTAATGTATTATGGTTCATGTCCTTGACTAGGTAAAAGGTTTCCTGGCCACGGCTTAGTTAGGACTATCACTTTTCCCACAAGCTGTGTATGAATGAAACCATTACTTTACAAGGAGAATTTCACACAGTTCTCACAGTTCAAAATAGCAACTAGGTGATTTTTGCTTTTGATTAATACATCCAGTGCAGAGCCTGCATCTAAGCTGTAGATTACACATCAACAGACTCATGAAATGATCAGTATCCCACAAACTCTCGGCAAGTAATGCCAACAAATTGTGCTGCCTCACTGCGGTGGAAAATGTCTGCTTTTAACATCCAGTTTTAAAAGGGTCATTATTTTGACCACATTCACTGCGGTTGAGCTGGTGAACATTTATTTTGTTACATTTTGTGAGAAAATCAATTAAGGGGAACTGTCTGACATGTCTGGTGGTGAAAATGGAAAGTTTTATGTTGATTTCAAATGACGTTGTCACTTTTTGACAGTTCTGTGTACATTGGCCTGTGACTGTAGGTGTGCGTTTATAAATAATTAGGTTTAAAGTTTCTGGTCAGCCTCCATAGCTCCCTGCTCTGCTACAGGAGGAGAGTATGTTGAATGTCATTTTCTGCCCAGACAGAGGGAATGGTATGAGGAGGAAAGACTCTACACAGAAAATACAAACTGTAAATCACGATTACACAGGGAATCGTGGGAATTTTATTACACCTTGTGCTGATTAGAATTTGGTTGTCAGAAGTCAAAGGTAAAGGTCACTTAGACGTTCTAAACCGAGCACACGTTCACTTGGATTTGAGGATGAACTGATTAGGTTTTGGTGGTCAAAAGCCAATGCACATTTTTGAATATTACTCAAAAATGTACAGTTTAACTATGGCAGCTTTTCAGGGAAATATCCAATTAGGTAAAATGATAAAGTGGCGCATTTCAGCTTCATCTTGACATGATAATGTTGTGCAAAACACCTTTCTGGCTGTTACACCACATCATAACTCAGAAACAGAAGATGTTTGGCAGTGATCTTGATGCTCTTGCTTAGCTAATGTAAAATAAATAATGGAAACACTCGAGTCATACATCACTGATTTGTTTTTCCTATTCTGATGTTCTGATGACATTCATGCATGTCCCATACCGTATAAAAATATAATACAGTTGTGTGCTTTGCTGATATACGTGGCTGATAGGTTTACTGCTCTTAGAAATGTCCGCCACTCTTATTTTTGTCTTGGTATTGAATCTCAATTACGACAATTATTCACTAACTGAAGTCATGCTGTTCTACTCGTGCTTCTCTTGTCATTAATTTGAATGCTAATTAGCAGTCATATGTGCAGATATGTGCAGGTCTTGTCCCCCTAGGAGTGGGCCTAAGTTTCAAGCCTCAGACCAAGGCTCGGACTAAGTGTCACTGGTGGGCACGTAAAAAAAAACATATTTCTCGACTCAGGTGAAACTGAGGTTGGGAAGCACAATTTTTCAAAAATACTACCCCTATTCTAGGAATACAAAGCTAAATACAAATCGGTGAAGTATTCCTTTAGATTGGTGCAACCAAGCAGTAACCACTCAAATGACGGCAGCATTTCACCAAGCAATAATCAACCCTAACCCTTGCTACATCCTGTCAGTGTGGATCTCATTCAGGTTGAGATGAATATGTAAACTGTACTGATCAAATATAATGTTTTAGTAAATTCTTGATTACTGACAATACAAGGTGGCTTCAGACTAACTGCCAAAACAAAATTTCATTCTATCAAAAGAACCAAATTTGTATCAAAACAGCTTTCACTTGGGCTTTGGCTCTTTTGTCATAGCCGAGAACACCTGGCCCACATTCAATCTGAGTGATTATATTTCTTGTTTCCAAATAATAATTGTATTATTTTTTTATTATTATTTGTGTGTCCGAACAAATCCTGAGAATATGGGTATAATATGAATGAATATGGAAGGTAATGTGGGCTAAACTGAGGGGAGATTATATAACTTGCAGCCGTATGTGGAATTTGAAGGAAGAGTCACAAAGTGTGTTCGAATTCAAACACTAATGTTCTCATGTAAACACGTCAATGTCATTTTTCAGCATAGTTTTGTCAGATAGAGAGGAAGGGAACGGTAGGAAAGCCTATTCATATTGGTTTGTCACTGTTTGTTTTTTCATCCCTGTATCATCATTTGTCAAGAAGCCCATAGCCATACTTGTTTTCATCAGCCCTGATATTCTCCCCATTGTTGCCCTCTAGGTGAGGTTTATCTATTACGAACTGATTTGAAAAATCCCCTCTGTGTTTATTGCTCTGGTTTGAAAATTGCAATGGTGAGTTGAGCTGATGAGAATAGGGAACTGGGTCTTCCTTAATAATGTGAGGGCTTTACACGTTTGCGTTTCCATGTTCCATTAGTTTTTGTTAGGTAAATTGAATTAGAGTTCTAACAGTTAAGGCTGATTAAAATTACAATTATCTATTTCAATACCTCGTGTTGTCTTTGTTAAGTAGAGATAGTAAAACTACTGTAATGTTGATAATAAACTTGAGTGTATGTGGTTTGGGGGGTAAGAGATGTGGGGCTTTATGGCCATGTGTGGTTATTAGTTTCCAGACATCTCGCTGATTAACTTTGGATGAGACCCTCATGGATCTCACAAGTGCTCATGTAACCGGTGTAGTTTTGCGGTCTGCATTGTGAAGAATTCACCGTACAATGGATATCTTTTGGAGGTAGTCTACAAAGACTACACCGGTTACACTTGGTGCCGTGACCCGGATAAAATATAAAAATAAAAACTTAAAACGTACATTTTGTGTAATTATAAAATAAAAATAAATAAAAGTCAATAAATTGCAGTATCTTAAAAAAAATTTACTGTAGTAACTGACTACTGTTACACTCACAAGGAAGCCAGCTTCTACAGCCACACACACACATTTGCTTTCATGATCATACATCCAACCATGTGCAGCCGGGTGTTTTCATTTTCGGCTGTTGCAATACAGATGTCCTAAAGACACATCAGCATGTAAGCAAGATCACACTTTCACAATTCACATCTATAAAGCAGCAGGCTCCAGGCAGGGCCTTTTAATAACAACCATATACGTGTTTGGAAAGGGAGGATGAAAGAGAGCAGTGTTACAATCTGCATCACAGGTTCCCTCAGGTTTGGTTCATACAGCTGAAACTATTTGGTTATGATATTAGAGCATGTTAACTGTCGGCAGGATGCCTTTTGTTTCTGAGAAAGGACAGTCATTATTCACAAGACAATAAGCTGCTACATTCTGACAGGTGACTGATCATGTTGTTTTTCTAATGAGGACAGCATCTTAGAAGCACAATCAAGCAATATTCTTTAACACGTACACAGAGGTTGACACGTTTGACGAATCACTTGTCACACTCAATCTCCAGATTGTGTATGCAAGTCTGTAAAATGTTCTCATTGTGTACAGTTATCGACGTCCGTATCTCAGAGAGCTGAATATTTCACTGTGCTTTTGCCTGGCTGCTTTATGTGGGAGGGGACTTTTCATAGAATTCTGAGATAATAAACTTGTTATTTTATTTTGTCTCGAGTAAATATCAGGATTATACTACCGTAGAGACACTGGTTGCTAATGATGTCATCCAAAATAATTTCTCTTCCTTTTATTAGCTTCCCTCTATTGACTGGGTGGGTGGAGGTTAGAGGAGTAATCAGAGCCTCACCTAAAGGATGAGGAGATGACGATGAGGGAAGGTGGCGAGTTGTGCTGGGAGAGGGAGAGAATATAAAACAACAATTTGTTGTAATTAAGTGGTTATACGGTGGGACAATGTGTTGCTGAGTTTGAAGGAAAACAAGACAGTCTAATAAGGTATACTTATATATAGGGGAATAGATTTTTCTCTCACGATGAAGGGCTTAGATGGAAGGAAGTTGCCTTAATTACACAGGAAAGTAAGTATTGCAGGAATCAGATCAGATATGGAGAGAGTGTGAATGAGAAAGCAGTGTGTGAAGGAGAAAGAAACAGTGAGAGTGAGAGAGGCAGGCTGATAGAAAAATATACACACAGGCAAAGGTCACACAGCCATCCCCCGCCACATAATACGCAGACAAACTGGTGGTAAAATGCTCTATTTCCCATCCAAATTAAAGTGTCAGTTAATATTAATGTGGAAGTGGAGACTGTCAGACACACAAACACAAACTGCATTCACATGCACAAAGGCACAAATAGAGCGTTTCACATCGTCCTTGGTCAAGTACTATCAGCCAATGGATTCATGTGCATAGGTCAAATAGGTGTGTGTGCGCGTGTATGTTAAGCTCTGATCAGGCCCAGTGTCACGTCTCATCCCATCTGTCACATGAAGGTTATTTCGGAAATAGAGATGCATCCTGTTTTGTAAGAAGGGGAAACGTTTGCATGTCTACCTGCAGATTTGCAGCTGTTGAAAACATGCTGCAAGTGTTTGTGTGGGAATGCGTGTAGACAGATACGGTTTTTGCCTGGATCACATTTTTTTGTGCTAATTTATCTTTGTTATTAACAATGAAAACATTATTAAAATGAACGTAGCCGTCTTCAAGTCGAAGAAGCTGCTGAATATGTTACACAAGTACTTTCCACAGTGTTCAAAGACACACAGTCACTTTTTGGGTTTATTTAGCAAGTGGGACAATCAGTAAACCCAGATTAAAAAAGCTACGTGACCTACTGGTGATGTTAGGATGGAGCAGGTCAGAGGTGTGTGCTTGTGTCTGGCCATGTAGGGGTCTATTTTATTATTATTATTATTAAAGTGTAAAAAAGAGGCTCTAAGATAAGGTCGTGAAGCGAAACAAAATTAATTCAATAGACTGAGCAATCTGGGAATGAATGCTATCTGGAAAAATGGAGAACAACACAGAAATGGACAATTTATCAGTTTCATCAGACTCAAAAGACACACAGTTATGTATTCAGATCGTAACAGTTGTCGGAAAGTATTTTATATTTGTAAATAATATGACTTATGGGAAGCTGATTATAAAAATACTAAGCAACCCAAGATAGAAGCCTGGGGCACACCACAGGAGAGTGCTGCAGTTTCAGATATAAAGGGACATAGACACAGAAGAACCAGTACAGGATTCCCCTGGAGACACTAACCCTCTGCCTAAGCTGCTTAATTAGGCTTCTCTCATCTTCAGTATCAAAGGCTGCAGGGTGAGATCCATCAGCACTAAACTGGAGCATTTACCCACATCATAAGACATCATCATGCCATTGGAGACTCTGAAAATGCTATTTCTGTGGAAAGCTTCTAATGGAGGCCAGATTGAAATTCAAAATAAGTTGTTTGGAGTGAAGGTGGCAGTGAGCTTGTTTGGAAAGAAGTTACTTACACTTGTGTGAATAATGGTAACTTAGTTTTTAAATGATACAGACATATTTGTTTAAATGTGGTATAGAATCACACAATAGTGCGCTTGCGTTTGCATATCTTCAAAAGGACAGGAGAGCAGAGCTGATGGCTAATCTTTAATTTATTTGTAATATATAGTTGTATAGCTTTGACTCACTCGACTCCTCCCTTTCTTTTTTTCTCACTCTCTCTGTCACTTGCATAGACACACACGTGTACACACACAGGTCCGTCCACTGCATTTATACCACTATTCATTTGAACAGTCTAAACAATCTTAACCGAATCACAATTCAAATCGGAGCCTTCAACTTAACCAGTTCCGTAGAAAGGAGGTTCTGCCTCATTAGGACCAGATTTCGGGCTCCGTGAGGACAACTGGTCTTGACGAGGACAGTATTAATGCCTGAAAAGGTCCTAAAGAGGTAACAGACACTAACAATGGGCATGCCTAATGATGAGAGCTTGAGCTGGCAATGAAAGACAGAAATAACTAATAAGAGTATGAAAATATTTGCATTATTACTGAAAGTCACACACCTGCTGAAAGGTGTGCATAAAAGCACCTGAACACAAAGGAAACCAATTTTTTTTTTTATCTCAACTGCATCATTTGCAATTTTATGCAAATTATGCTTTATCCATCCATCCATCCATCCATTTTCTACCACTTTATCCTCCACATGAGGATTGTTGGGGGTGCTGTACCAGTCTCAGCTGATATAGGGCGATAGGTGGGGTACACCCTGGACAGTTCGTCCAGTGTCCAATTTTCCTAATCCCCATATTGCATGTTTTTGGACTGTGGGAGGAAACCGGAGAACCTAGAGAAAACCCATACACACACGGGGAGAACATGCAAACTTCATGCAGGAAAGGCCTTTGAGGATGCTGTATGTCAGGGTTAATTTTTCTACAAGAGCATTTCCAAGCTTCTAATGAGCTATGACACAACAGTTGCAGGGAGACATTTATGAGTGATATTAGCAGGATTAAACATAGACTCAAGAGTTAGTGAGGAAAATAATGAAGTGAAGAAGTAGGTAACATTTCTGCACACCCAGGGAAAAGTTTCAGGTGTGAGGAGGTCTCCAGAGGCTAAATGGAAGTACGGTCATTAGTTTGGCTTTGTGAAAGAGTTAGCCACCCATGGAGGGTAAACTGCACAGTCAGAAGGGACACTTTTCAGAGGGGGGTCTAAATTAGTGCCAGTGGGACCTACAGAAGCAGCAGCTGGGTGGACTTAAGCTCCAACAAAAAAAAAAAAGGAGTATCGTTTTGAGAGACTTAGGCAAAGTGGTGAGGCAGCTCTGTCCAAATACCCCCCCGTCTCTGTGGATCTACCACTTCAAGTCTGAGCTAACTAATGATTAGGTGTTGAACAGGAGTAATGCCTTGAATAAAACATCTTAAATTAAACTGGACAAAAGATAAACTTTCTTCTAAAGATCATCAGATATACAGCTTCAGCTCAACTGAAGTGCATAGTCCTTACACTAAGCTGACTGTTGATGTCTGACTTGGAAGGTTTCATATTCAAGTAAAAATCCAGGTGTCAAACTAAAATCCTTTATCAGGTTGAAAGATACAGTTTAAAGCAGCCAAGTTCTGCAAAGTTGGCACAACACCAAGGTAAATGGATTCATGGATTCTTATTGCGTACAATTGTTGTTCTGTTTGTTTGGTTGTATCTCGACGGTGTACATGGCAATACTGAGTCGGGAGAGAATAATCCTTCGGTATCTCTTTCTTCAACCAACCAGAACATCGCTCTCACCACATTCTCGGGGTACACGCACATAAACAAACACACAACCCAACCAACCATGAAATCGTAATGTCAGACCTGTTAATGCCCCTAGATAGCGGCTACTGCATCCCTGAGTGGTCCTGCTCTGTACATGTAAACACAGATAAATGGAATAAACAGAGAGCTGTCCATCTTTCCCTGACAGGAATGTTTTACTCGGTGCTGGCTGGTATATTTTTTTGGCTGCTTATATCCTCAACAGACCGTCTTAATTCCAACACCCTGAGAATGCAGGTTGTCTCAGTTGTATTTGATTGGAAGAAATAAGAATGCAAAGCCTGCATGTACACAAATTCCCAAACCTCCTACTGAGTGTTCTATTTTTTTTCCTCTTTTCTGTTTTTAATCCTCATAATTGCATGTATTAACATGGCTTTTCTGGCAGGTTTATGGTGTGAGCAATTAATATTCTTTATTGTTGGATTATGTTTTGTTTTGGGATGTAATTCTAAACCATGCAGAACAAGCGTTGTGAAAGAATGCATTTAAATAAATTACGATTCTTTTCTTTTCCATTTGATAAACAGTTAAATATATCCTGAAAATAGGCTGATTAATTTTCAAGTACAGCAGGTGGCTACACAAACAATAAGCTTCCAAAACTGGATTTAAATCATTATTGTTTCATCTTTATTATTTATATGGCGTTAATTTTAATATATATCGCCTTTTAAGTTATAATCTGCCAGATTTTACTTCAAGAAAGACAAACATGTATATATGGCACAGAAAATAAATGGGAAAATAAACGTTTTATTAAGATATAATACACGTTTTACAAGCAAATAGCATAAAAGCATCACTTTGCACTGTAAACCTGATTTAATCAAACCGAGCTCGAGTGGACAATATAGTCTCAGTAATGGAACATGTTGATATGATATATGATCAGTGAAGAGCATGGAATTTCCCTCTCTGTTTGTTTATGTGTGTTTTAGAGAAAAAGAGAAAGAATGAGACAATCTCTGTAAGAGTATTTTGTGAGTGAGTGAGTGAGTGAGTGAATGAATGAAAGAGATAGAGGTAGGGCCAGGCTCAGTATCACAGAAAATCACCCTGTCAATCTTTGTTTTTTCGTATTTCCCCTGCAGTGTCACTCCTCTCCTCTCGTTGCACAGATCAAAGGACTGATATATGCCCCCGATGTCCTCTCTCTCCCCCTTTTCTCCCATCTCTGACTTATACTCCTTGTCTCTGTGACTGTCTTTCTTGCAATCTTAACCCTCTCACTCTCTCACTCACCCACTCTGTCTATCCTTACATCCAGCTTCCTCCCCGACTATATCAGTGGGGATTTTGATTCCATTACGACCGAGGTCAAAGCTTTCTATGCTGACAAGGTGAGTGGAAACACAACTTTCGCACTCTCTCAGACCTACAGGTGCTCTCAGACATGCAGTAGCACAATTGTACTCACACTAAACAAAAAGCACTCTGACTTTAAACTTTTCCTTCAACCTGCAAGTCAGAACACCTTCAGCTTGGAGCTCAATTAATGTAATGGGTCACAAGATGAATACTGCAGAAACACTGACTGGCACACAAAATGGAATTTTTGAACTCTCTTAAGCCATTTCCTTTTGAAATACTACACTATTTTTGATTGTTTTGCAGACTGGTTTTTAACACCCAACCCACAACAAGAGGCTGTAAGGAGATTACTCCATATTGATATTCAGTCACACACACTAAAACTGTAAGGAATCATTTGGTTAATGTATTTACTTTGCAAGTAAACAGGACAGAAAATTTAAAGTAAAAAAAAAGAAAAAAGAAGTCCACCAAATAAACATTTAGAAAAATGTAAATCCTTGATATAAATTATATTTCAAGGGCTGACAGTGACTAGTTATAAGACTAGATGTTACATGAGGACATTACACTGAGAAGCAATGCAATATACAGGTACATATATATGCTAGAAAGCTAAAAACACACCCAAGGTAGAAGCCACTGCTGCCCAGGTCTTCTGATGACATCATAGTCCTGATTCCCCATGTACCTATCTGTGCAAGACAGTTGTTCACAGCTAAACTCTCTAAGGTCATAAAGATAAAATGAAAGTTCTTCCATCAAGTGGACTTTCCATTGTGTAAAACGAGCAAAATGTCAAACCCGACCACTTGAGGAGAGTTGATGCTCAGTCCGATAAATAATAAATACAGGGTAAGGTGTCAGAGACACACAAACACACAGGTTTTGTACAGCTATTCCTCTTAGGACACTGCATTGCCTTCCATTCATTCAGACAGCCTAAAGTAAGTGTAGTCCTTCACCTTAATCATAATCAGATAATGCCTGACCAGAACCAAAATCTAACCACAATCCAAATCGTAACCCTTAACTTTTAACAGGTCCTCAGAAATTAGGTTCTGCCTCATTGGGACCAGGTTTTTCCCTCATCTGCCCCAAGATCACACACACAGATACACTATACACAAAGCTGTGCTTATGTGACCCTTGTGCTATGCCACTGTGTAATACTGTAATCAGTTCCCTGCTGATTTGCTGATATGTTTACAGTTTGAAATGCATGTGCAGTGTTTCATCACACACACAAGTTGCACATAGAGATCACTATAATAGTGATCCCTTTTCACAAGTATCACAGAGTTTGCTTAAAAAACAAAAAACGAACAGTACCTTTTACCGTGAGAGAGAACAGGCTGTTATGGTAATGCTTTAGGAGCAGAACAATGTGAAAGTTTCAGGCGTTCCTTTGGAGATTTGTTGGAAGCAGTGAATAATTCTGCATAAATGCAAGAAAGAGAGCAGAACAGCATCCGCAAGGGAGGGAGGGAGAGAGGACAGAGATGGAGGGATGCAGGAGGGAAGGGGAGGCAGGATGGATGGGATCAAACAGAGCTCAGAGAACATGTTACTGTGAAGTAGTTGTACTTTCTCAATGTGTTTCTTGTGAAATACAGAAATTGGTATGTTATAGGTGGAAAGTGACAGAAAAAGACAGGAGGAGGAAAAGCTTGGTTGTTTACCTGGATGCTGAAGTTTAGGGCCACTGACTGGAACCTCTACATTATTCAGCAACACAGCCCACAGACAGCCAGACAACACTAAACACTGATTTATACCTCTCCCTATCTCTCCATCGCTCTGTTTTTGCCTCTGTTATCCCCCTATCCCCTATCTCTGCCTGGGTTTTTGTTTTGGTATGACTGAACGTGTTGATTTATCTGATTGTGCTTTGTTACCTTTGTGTGTTTCCATTCTTTATTACGTGTGCAGGGGTGCAAGCTGATAGAAACAGCCGACCAGGACCTAACAGACTTCACCAAGTGTCTGGCAATCATGCTGGAGGAGATTCAGAGGAGAAAGTTAAAGGTAAACACCGACTGCACGCCAGACACATTTCATTTTTACATGATTTTAAATTACGTCGGACATTTTTATAGTTAAAGGTATAGTTTGACATTTTGGGGAATGTACTTATTAGCTGTCTTGCCAGGGGGTTACATGAGAAGACTGATAATATTCTAAGAGCTTAATGCATAATTGTGTAAAACATTTTTCCCTGCACCAGTATTTTTTGGCTGTATATGGTTTTTTGACCAACACAAATTTTGGGACTTTTAGAAATACTCATAAGGAGATTGTGTTTTGCCTTTAGCTGGAGTGGGGCTAACACTTTCCTTGTTGGGACGGCAAGGCCAATACTTATGTTTTTGTTTGAGTTTGGATGAATATGAGACAGGTGTGAAGAGTTCAGAATGTCTGCTTTTATTTCCTGCTTTTTATAGTCAGGATCTGTAAACAACAAGGCCATTGCAGACAATGCCTCATGTCTAGGTGAGACAAAGATAAAGGCACAGGTTTTTTTTCCAAGTATTCAAGAAAGTTGAAGTCTGTAACATTTAATATTTAGTTCTTCACTTGCAACAAATTTGTGATCCACTAACAACACATTATTTATTTTTGAGGCTTCTCCAACCTGTTAGAGCAGCCTCTTTCAGTTCTTGTTTGACTGATGAGGGTTCCCTCTGCAGCCTCCTCCTGCTCTGACAACCTCTTCCTGATGAAGTCTCTTGTTGTGCTGGCAGTTAGTTTTTTGGGTCACAGCCTTGCTGCATGATGAAGTTCCTCCCTAAGCACATCCTTTCTGTGGCTAATCACAGTCTCATCCATCCAGAACTTTTGCAGCTCTCTGCTTTCAAATGCAAATTCCAATCTGGCTGTCTGATCCTGACTCTACTGAGTAGTTTCTGTCTTGTACTATAGTGTTTCTGCTCTTGAGGTCTTCTTTGAAAAGTAAACTGTAAAAGCTTCAATATTTCACCTCTGCACTGGTCGATTGATACGATGTTACTGACTGTTGTTGTTGGGTTTCTCTTCACAGCTCTTGCACTGTCATCATTTGCTGATGTTGTCATTGTCATCAACTCTTCACTGACTGTTGCTCAGTCTCAGTCTGTTGCTCAGTAGCAGCATCTTTTTTTTCTTTTTTTCTAAATTGTTGCATTAGCTTTGCCCAATGTTTGTGTAATGGCTCAGATTTTACGTCTCATCTCACATTTTAAGTAACATAGGATCCCCCTACAGTTAGTAAACGGTATTGTCTGTTACAACTATAAAGTATATGTCACTGTAACACATGCATTTGTTGACTAGCCAACGATACCGGCAAACTCTGAAGCAGGACTTCTAATGTGCTAAGTCTACAGATCAGGTAGATCACGTAGAGAACATGCAAACTCCATGCAGAATGGTCGCAAACTCGGGCTGCAAAGGCAAGAGTGCTAACCACTACACCAACCGTGTGGCCCTACTCTCTTAATATAGCATTACATCATTGTGGGTGGTATGTATCAGTCAGCTCATTAAGTGCATTTACCCTTGATCATATGAAAGTGAGAAACGTTGTTCAAAACAGTTACAAAACCCAGCAGTAGCTGTAGCTGTAGCTCTGGGTAAAATGAGTAAGTAAAGCTCTCCTCTCCCTCCAAAAGCATTTAGTCCTTAGGTACTTAAGACGATGTGATCTGAGGTCAACAGCATTGGACTGTGGATGACTCAAGCAGATCCCAGGTTCGCTTGTGTGTGTGTGTATGCATGTGAAACAGTGTGCTGCGAGTAAAGAACATAAATGCTCTCACAGAATCAACCTAGACACATTTAACCATTTAAGTGAGGTTTACTTGCCAGTTTTAAAGCTTAACATTTCATTTGTTTTGCAATCCTTTTTTTTCCAAAGTGTGCAGCATTCTCTAACAGATCATCTCCAAATTGCCAAAATGAGTTGCCTGCCAGAGTGAAGCATTGTGCCCAGCCAGCTGCTGCAGAGCCAGACTCACACAAAGATCTGACCATGAGACTCAGTCAGTCTCTCAATCTGTTTACTAAATTGCACAAAATGCACATCACATTATGAAGTACAGTTAACTGTCTATTATGTTAAGTTTCAATCATTCTGACAACTATCACTGTAAAGGTGAGTAGTTTCCTGGGAAATCATGCTTTGTCTCACTCTTATTCCCCATTTTTTTTTTATTTTCCGCATCATTAGAAGTTTTAAGTAGCTGATGAGTGTTGCTCCCAATCATTGCCAAGTGCCACAATCACTTGACATCGCTAAGATGATGGAACATCCTGGAGAAGACGCTTACAGACACATAAACATGCTCTTAATCTTGTATGCACACGTGTTGCCACAACTGACACGCCAAGGCTCTAAAATACACTTTTGTCCTTCCCTCCCGTCATGGGTCTTTTGTCCCTTAGTCTAGCTAATATTTACTCTACCTCTGAACTGACAATGAATGTTTGTCTGTCCGTCTGCCTACAAGAGACTGGAGACCCTGCCAATCAGTTTTTGGAGGCCTGTAAGTGTCGATAATTCCTTTTTTTTTCTTTGCGAGGATTATTTCTCTTTTTCAATAACTAAAAATTCAGAGCAATAACTTTTGATTTAAGACAAATCTAAAATGAATTAAACAATAAATAATAGAAAATATAACGGGTTAAAGAGCTACCCTGTACCGCGAACAGGAAAGATGATAATTTAATTTTGGAATACAGATTTGTTCACCAAGTGTACGCTGTTGTTCATTTTAATTAATTGAAGAGAAACAGGTTCTTTTGGCCTTAAGGTTGACATTTTCATTTTGCTAACTCATTGAGTGTTGCCTCCATTGATGTGCTCTGTAAAGCAGGCCTCAATCATAGCGAGCTAGATTGTCAGATCATCTGAAGCACTTTCAATTATTGGGAGAGAGGCTAAACAAGCTTCATCCATTCAGGCAGCCATGTTTCCATTGTCTGCACTAGTTTGAGTCTCTAAGCAGTAAATACTTTGTCCAGGAGCGACTCCTCACTCACATGCTCAGTTCTACATCCAAGTGGAAGCACAATATCATGATTTACTACCATGCTGTGTCATTCTCTCTCTCTTTTGCTCCCTTCATTTTCTATCCATTCGTGTTTGGTAATGATTGACGATTGTGTGAATGAATTAATAACATTTATAAAACGACAACAGGGTTATTTGGAGATTACTGACTGTTTAAGATTCAACATATTTACCCCTACATGTTTTTCTTCTCACACACAGCATTAACAGTGTTAAATCCCAAAGAATGGTATAAGAGAATTATGTGTTTGTGTGTGACAGTAACTGTTGATTGAGCTTAAGTTTTGTTCATTCAGACAGAAAAACAAGGTTTTTTGATTACCTTGCCATGTTTCAACCACTTCCTGTGGTCTTCCTCAGAAGGGTCACGTGACGTTACATGTGACTTGTCTTGCCTCCTGTTTTATACAGGTTTGCCAGACACCAGGAGGTGACTGCGCCCCCTGCTGTCTGACATCCTATTGAGGACAGCATCCTAGGTGTGTGATAGGATAAACTTTGAACTTTAGCACAGTGACATAAACAAGAGGACAGTATGAAGCTTTTTGGACAAGTGTCTTGATTAGTAGTGAAAGATTGAGTTTTCATCTGATGTTTTTCACCTGGCTTCTCATTTAATTTTCTGTCCTTCCTTTTTGTTTGGTTTTGGTGACTCTCTGTGTATTTTGAACTTCTCAAACCTTGATGTTCTAAGCAGTAATTGAGGATTTTTAGTGCTTTTTGTCAGAATGAATGAACATTGCACTGAGTGGGACATACAAAGTACACAAGTTGTGAATCACTGAGGCTAATGTGCAGGTTTAGACTATAGCTTTGTGTTTATTCTTCCCCGTTTGAAATAACTTGTGTATGATTTTGATTTTTATATCGAGTGTAGCAATCTCTTCCTCTTAAACTCCCTGTCTCTCGTCCTCTCACAGAGGGGAGTTTGTTTACCAAGTGTTGTTGTTTACAGTTTCAGCAGTGCCTCTCTGAGGGTGTAAGCCAGATGTTGTTGATCCCAGTGATCAGGTGTGCTTTAACTTCATCCCCCTGCAAGCAGAATGTGAGTTATGATACATTAAGTTTGGTAACAATTCTGTTTGGACATACAGTAGGGACCTGTTAGGAAATATGTATTATATTCAAGTAATTGCAGGTTGTCGGAGACGTAAACGGGAAGTGAGAATGCATTTCTGACTGGCTAATGACACACCGGTACTATTATATATATACTATACTGTATTTGAATATGAATATACACGATACTCTCACATACAGAAATAAGCTGTCACACATCTGTTATTGTAGCAGATGAATGCTGCCAGTATGACCTGCCTGAAAAGCTGTAACTGTTCGAGTCAAGTTCTGAAAGAGAGAACCTTTTTTAGCAGAAAAGTAATGACTGCCTATATTCAACATCAGCGAAAGAAATAAGAAAAGAAGCATTTTTACCTCCAACATGTTGTTTATTTAGCTACAGTGAATGGTTCAATTGAAAACAGTGAAGTGAAGTTGGTGTGAGGGATATTTGGTTCGTTTTTTCTGCATTGGCGTGACTGTCAGTTGTCAGCCTGTGACAGCGTGTCTGCCCTTTAGACTCTGTTGGGTTTTAAAGCTGTCAGCACTGGTGCTTGACTGCTTGGGGGCCTTTGTATAAGGATTTAACTGCTGAGAGCTGTAAATATTATACTGAAGTAAAGTATGCTGTATATAAGTTAAAAAGAGCCCTATCTTAGCTCATAGGTTGCAGGAAATGGCATCCGTTTAAGCAATCGATTTGCTATTAACATGTTTCACCTCTTAATTTAAGTCGGATGTTTTGCCTCAAGGTAATGGCCTGAATTCACTGTTCAGTCACACATTCTTTGTTTGTCCTCCTTCATGTTTCTGGCTCTATGATGTTTAAAGCTTAATGGTCCCAATGGACTTTGTCATTGTGCTTGTTTGTTTGTTTCTTCATAAGACGTTTTTTTTCTTTTTTTGTGTCGTATTAGTTTCAACAATAAAAAAGACCCATAAAAAGACCAAAGTAATAAAGGGCTTGTCTATTCCTAAATAACTCCCCAGTTTGTCTGTGACATTCAAGTTTATTATTTCAAACTGGAGAGATGAAACTGCGCAACGAGTATATATACTGACAATTTTATAGAGAGACAGAGCCATTTAAACATCTTTACACTGTATTCAGCTCTGGGTTTGCCTCACTTGTGATTTTTAATGGCACCAGGAGGGTATACTGTATGTGGGATTGACTCAAAACAAACTGCACTGCCTGTCTTTTGTTCATTGCTCTGTAAGAAAAATACAAGCCACCCAGTGCAATAGTGTAGTTCACTGGAGTGTTTTTACTGCTCATAACTGTGGACCTCATGGCACATTTGTAGATACACAGTGTGTGCGATGGAACAGTTTATCATTTGTTTTGGTCTTATTGTGAAATTTGCTAACAATAAAGAATATCGTAATGCTTCAGTTTCTCAAAGAAGCTCAATAGATTTCATTCTTTAGTGAAGGGGTTGCCCGCTCCCATGAAGCTTTAGACACTAGACATGCCATGGCACATGGCACATTAAATGTTTGGATTTGATTTAGCTTTCACATTATGGCATCCTCCTCTGCTGTAACTTGTTCATCTAGCTTCCATGTATGTTTTTTTAGGAGCAATGCTATAAAAATGAATGGCAATTCTCACTTAACACATAAAATTCAAAAAACCATGACCAAATAGACATGAGTCTGACTTATTTTTGATGTTTTGTACCATTCAACCATTAATAAAGCTGAAATATTTCCTAACACATGATTTATTTTCAGAATTAATGCCGGCAATGTGTTAAATTGTCCATCAAAATGAAACCAAATGCAGAAAAAACATTTTGTGTGTAGGATTGTTGTTGTTTTTTCCCTCATTTTTCTTTCAGTAGACAGCTAAATCACTTTCCCATGAGCTGGGGGAAAAACTACTGTCTTCTCCTTTCACTTCAGTGAAAACCTGCCAGAAAAACAAACCACAAATCAAACCAGTGAATTTTTCTGTTACTTATTCAACTCTGTCTGTCTTTGCAGGTGGACGCCATCGTGACACTGGGTGGATTGGCCGGCAGATTTGACCAGACCATGGCGTCTGTTGAGACCCTCCACCACGCTCTGTCCATGACACAGCTGCCTGTGTTTGTCATACAAGAGACAAGCCTGGCATATCTACTCAGACCCGTGAGTGTATAATGAAAACACGTCACACAGCCTTCACTGTGCCAGTTTTCTATTCTGTTCACTCTTTTCCATTTGATTGCCCTCTCCTTTGAGCTACGAAGTCAACTAGTTATTTTTCCAGGCACTGTGGCATACAACAAAAAAAAGCTTATAATGCTCCCACCTCCGAAAACACTGGTTGTTACTTTTATCTTCCCATGGCTTCACATTGCATGAACCTGAATGTGGACTTATTGTGAATATATCCATCTGATTAGTTGCATATGAAAATCACACACGCACAATGTGCTTTCTCGGCACTAGATTTGCATGCTGCTCTCCTGTTCTAATATTTCCTTCTCCTTCTAATCACCCCTCTCTTCATTATCTGTTCTCTCTCAAAACATTTTTTTCTTCCTTGCTCTGCCTCCACCTTGATTGGAGTGTTGAACTCTTTGTTTCTTTGTTAAGTAATCACTTCTTTGTTAAGTAATCACTTCAGACACACATACAATCCTCTGCTCTTATGGTGCCCCAATTTACTGTTGTGCATGAGAGCAAGGGAGGGAGCGAGAGAGAGTCTGTTTTGCTCCCAAATTTGCTCCCACTTTCTCATGCTCCTCAGTTGATTGAATTTACAAGTGGGCTGAGCAGCGTCCGTTTGAGAACGCACTGCTGTTTTTTAACCTTACTTTTCTCTCCTGTGCTGTTCATTTGCGAGATATTCAGGACAAACAGCTTACTGTCACACTTTCTGACGACACCTTGTAATACGTTAAATATGTAAACTTGTTTCATGTACACCCCCGCCACTTCGTCATTATTCCGACGGCGTGTTGTCATTTGCTGCTTCATACCCCGACACCTCCAATTAATCTTACTTCAGTGAGGGTAAATTAAGCTTGTTTGTCAATGCAGCTTCAATTTGCCAGTAACTGATGAACGCAGACGCCTGTACATGAAGGTGAATGGTGAATACAACCTTTGAGGGGTCCCGTGCTTCTTGTTGAACTTACATCTGTAATTGTACACTTTTTGCTAAATATCCCGCACCACTCGTATTCCCCGCAATCACATACTTTGTTATACGCAATTTCACAAACAAATGACCACTTGTGTTTATTTTGCAAATTAAACTTAAAAATGTTGTTCATGTCGTCTCACAGCATGCTCTTAAAAGCAACATCTCATTAATTCTACACATTTTTAGAAAGTTTGTGAGACCTTCTTCTTTGTCCCGGAGTGATTTAGAGCCAATCAAGGTTGTTATGCCCGTTTCTTTCTCAAAATATTACTTCTATCTTCCAGAAATATGTCTTGTGTTTTCTAGAGCTGGCTCATTATAATAATTCACATGTCTTATATTAAATTATGTGTAGGGACACTGGCTGCAAACTTGTTCATCCAGAGACTACCTGAGTCTACCAAAGTGATGCTACTGTGTATATATATATATAAAAAAAAGAACTTACACTGAGTTCATCTGTGTTGTTTTTCACAATTTGCCGTCTTTTCACCCATGGTCCCTGAACATGCGCAAGAAGGCCTGTGTTTCTGTGGGAAGAGCAATGCAGTGACAGAGATTTATAAGCACACATACAGAGAGACTCACAGCCAAATCTACAGGTTTGTTTACCCGATGCCCTTTTGAGCAGCGAAACCTAAAGAGCTGATTTAAATGATTAAGTGTGGTACCTGTGGGATGTTCCCTGATCCCCACGTCTGCTGAACTCCATCATAGTCGCGCTCTGTGGAAAATAAGCATGTGATATTAATATAGAACATACAGAACTGGCCTCAGATGGTCTTAGCTCTGTACTGCAATTATTGTAATAAATGCAAGACGATGAAAATCTATAAGAAATATACGAATAAATCTTACAGAATGAAACAAATTCACCCGTTAAATACATGTTTTCCTCTTTCGTATAAATTTGTTGAACTGTATCCACTAAAACTGTAACAGGTCAGGGGAGGACCCAAATGCAGTACACGGAGGCAGGCAAACAGACAGTTGGTAATGACGTTTATTTACCACAAAGTTCAGCGATAGTTTAATGAAAACCCTGCAAGGGGAAACTGGGTTCACTGGAGGGAACTTGAGTCCAAGACAACAAGCCCACACAAGGGAAATGACAGGTCCAGTGCAGGGCTGTTCCACCACAGGAACAAGCAGGCAGAAGTCAGGCAGGGTCAGTACCATGGAATCAATCTGAAAAACGCTGGAGAGACTAGTACTGGCAACATAGAACAATCTGGCACTGAGTGAACTGAGAGGTGAGTTTATATACAGGGTTGATTGGTGAGGCAGCTGAGTGCAACAGGTGGGGAGAGTTGGACTAATGAGCAGGGAGTGGCTGGCAGGCAGGTGAGGAGGAGGGGCTGGTGAGCTGAGGTGAATGAGGTGACAGAGAGCAGATCATGACAAAAACAACAGACTTTGCATGGAAAGTAGCCAGTTGAGGTTGTTCGGGCATCTGATAAGGATGCCACGGGGGCACCTCCCAAGGGAGGAGTTCCCCAGGGCAAATTTGGACGTCTGGGGCTCTCTGCTAGAGCTGCTGCCTCCACGACCCGATAAAAGTCTTAGTATTATTTTAGCATTATTACCAGAATGATTTGTCTTTTTAATGCAAGTGTATGAAAAAGCATTAAGACTCAATTGTACAATTATATTTTCAATTAAAATGTAATTAAAATTTGTAACATATACTGGAGAATTTGGTGCACTCATGCCGTCTCATGTTTTTATAAATTTAAATAAATATCAAAACACTGTAATTTATACTCACCAAGCAACTTTAAAAACTTGAAACTTTTTCCCCATTTACAGTTAAAATTGTTTTTATTACAGTCTACTGACTAGCTGGTCTTATAACTACATGAAGGTGCATTCTTAGCTTAAGTCAAGTCTCTCTGCAGCAACACAACAGGTGATCCACAATCCTTCATTTTCCTGTCATTATCTCTTACCAAAAGAGACTGTGTTCATATAACCACGTGGATATTTTCTCAATGCCGAAAAAGCTCCAAAGCTTAGAATTTTCACATCATTCCTTCCCTCTGGCCCTGCAGCTCCAGGAAGCCAAGCTAATGAAGCTCTGCTTCAAACATGTCACACTTTCAAGCTTTCAAACTCTTAAAGCCTAACTAAACCCCTAAACCACTCTTTTCAGGTCAAAACCACTGTCTGTGGCTATCTAGCAGTGTTGTTTGTTGATCCATGGGCAGATCTTCACAGTTTAAACATCAGCATACTGCTTCTCTCTGGTCAAACACCAGCTACTGCAAATAATCAAATCTTTCTTCACCTGCTTGTCTAATCAGCACAAGGCTTGTTGTCCCAGACTCCTCCACTCTTTTATTAACACAAGAGGTGTCGCCTTATCGCCTTATCAGTTTCCCACTCTACCTCCCTCAGCTCTCAGTCCACTTCTTGGCATTTTTGTAAATCAGTCACTGGGCGGAGTTAGCTTCAGAAAAGAGGTTTTTAGTTACCCTTTAATTAACTCCACCTGTCAATGCGGTCAACGCCTGTGCCTGTATGATCCATTGAATTCACTGGCGTCAGTTCTAGCTGTCAACACACGTTGTCTTTGAAACACTGTACATGCTTAGTGTTCAGCTTGTGGTGGTGATACATAATAATCGAATTTCTGGCATTTTTGGTTTTGCTGTAACACTATCAAGTTGTTTAGCCATGAATAAGAACATTTCCATTTCCTTTTTATTGCCAGTATGATTCTTTATTATAACCATTGTATTCAGTCAGTTCTTTATTCAGCGAGAAGAATCTGACATTACCTTGTACCTTCTAAATCTGATAATCCTGCTTTTCTCTTTCACCCTGATGTTTTTTCTGCTTTTTTCTGGTCATTTTCATTTTTGCAGAGCTTCATAAAAAGACCCAGCATCCATCCTTCAGTGAGACCATTGAAAAAAGATGTTTTAACATTGTTAACCATCCTACCCACAACATAATGTTCTTGCTAAGCTTAAAAAGCACCAAAGTTACAGTTACCATTAAACCCAAAGGAAGTATTCATTGCATAACCGTAAAATGAATCATGTCAAAAGATGCTTGTTAAGATGGTTGTTGAGATGCCGGTAGAACAATCTTTTGTCTCCCTATGACAGACAGGAAAATATACTAGAACTCAAAATCCAACATATCCTTTTCAGTTGTACCTTTACTTTCCCTTTTAATTGTTTTACAACTTGTTGTTTTAGCCTGTGAGGGACTCCGCAACACACATACAAAAATTTTTTTTTTTTGTTGTGTCAGCAGGGCAGCCACAGACTTGGAGTGAACACGGGCCTGGAGGGCGACTGGTGTAGTCTCATTCCAGTAGGTGGACCGTGCCAAACAACCACCACTGGACTCAAATGGAACCTGGGTGAGTTGTGATTTTTGCAGTATTTGAATAATGCCACAGTACACGATCAGTAAATAATTTTTAGGATTGAAAACATGTTGAAGAATTACCTTTTTCATAAACTATACTGTGTAAGAAATAACATAAAGACACAAAGTGAAAGACTTTGTGGTAGCATTATATAGACAAGATTGTGATGTGAAGGAGAACCAATTCTTGACAATGGGGCTGATATCACAAGGGGCATTTAACAATTGAAAACAGCAAGTTATTTTGCATTTATTGGAAAAATGCCCATTGAACTTAATGAGGCATAGTACAGTAGAGACGCTTGATTTGCTTCAATCACATGGGGCTTCATTTTTTTTAACACATTTCACATGCCGAAGACACATACATGCCAAACTGAGCTTTTTATATACTTCAAGACTGAAAATCCAATCACACACCCATCTGAGGAACCCTGTAGTCCTACTACACTCTAGGGCTTATGACCAGCTGTGTTTTTAATGAGTTGGCACAGACCAAACACTGGGCCAAATGAGAGAAACCTGTACCTTCTGTCAGTGGGGTCGGATGATGTGTCTGATTCTTGGTGGGTGTCCATTCGCAGTATATGCAAGGTCACGTGTTTGTTTCTGTGAGTCTGTACATATATACCCGTGCACGCTTTTGTGACCACGCTTGTAATACTTGTGTGAATATACCCCTGGGTGCGCTCACTTGCATGCACATGCACATTAAACAGTGCATTGTATTGTCGTCCCAGTGCCACACCTGTGAGATGGTCTTCTGAGTGGAAATGAAAGGGACTTTTATACATGAGAGTCCTGTGCAGATTAGCTAGTAATAACAAGCTGCATAATTAATCACATGCATATTTAGAGGGTTGGAAGTAATGATTTCCCTTTGGGGTTGAAAAAGAAAGACCAGAATATGAAATGAAAAATTAGGATTATCTGTTTTTGTGTATTTCTTTTTCTTTTTTGTGACTGATACAGGTATGAATGTTCATGTGGCTATGGTGCATCTTGTAATTTCCTCATTCGGTGATTTATGCATTTGTTTTTACTGTTTGTGTACAAAAGCCCATATCAACAGAGTCACTTTCAAGTGACACTAAGACTCTTAAAAGTCCCATTGAAATGATCCCCCATACTTAAGTTCAAAGTGTTTCTGTGATGAAAAATGTATGCTCTTATAAAGAAAGTGTTTTGGGCTGTCAGCCATTACAACAATAGCCCAACAGAGGCCTTTCGCTTGCATCCCAAGCTTGTTTAGACTCTTGCTTTAAAGAGTATAATTCCACAATGATTTATGTTGTTTGGATCCTGAGCATAAATTTGCAATGAGCAGACAGTTATTCCACAAACCTTTTTTTCTGCTTGTGGTTCTCCAAGAGAGTGTGTTGGATGAGATGGAGTACTCTTTGTCTAAGTTAATAACATCATGTGTTCACTTTCTTTTATCTTAGCCATTCAAAAACTTTAGCGTGTATTGTTTTTTTTAAAACAATTTAAGATGCTCTCATTTGTATTGTCTCTTGAAATGTGCACGACTATGACATTTCAGGTAGAAGAGACTAAATAAAATTGAAGCCTGTAAGTTACGTTAAGCATTACAATAAAGCACTCATTTGTAAAATGAAAAAAAAGAGAGAAAAGAAAGAAGAAAAACTCCTTTGCTGTCAGTTCTCCATTGATTTAGGACATTAATTCTCTGGAACTCAAACATTTGATGGTACATTAGGCTAAAATTACAATTTTTGGAATAATTACTCAACGCAATAGATTAAAAACAAACATTTAAAATAGTGATGTGCCTTCTCTGAAGGCCCTAATATACTCCTGAAGGTTATGACAGAAGCAGTCCATTTAGAAACTTAAATTGACAAATATGTACATTCATGAGGATGTAGATGTTGGAAAATTGCCATGTAGAAACTTATATTATTAGATATTAACTATTTAATATTTAATAAACTCCAACTTTGCTCATGTTGGAGTGTGAACTGTCCTTGTGTCCTTTGCATCAGCAAACAAGATGTTTCTGTGTAATTCTTAATTTCTTCTGTTGCTTCCATTGTGAGTCACATTGAAGCAGCCGGGATGCCACCTTCACCCTACTTCACAGATGGGCTTATATTCTGATCTTTTCTCTCTTCACTCTGTGAACTGTATGTCCTCTGTGTTTTCTGCTTTCCTGTTCGTCTTTGAATGATGAATCATGGTTACCTTTACCCCAGCTGGTGGTGATGTCAGTGGCGGTTGTTTTTCCCCTTAAATCTCTTACAATTTTCATCATCCACTGATTTTGTTGTCCTTGATGACCTGTTCAAATGCTTAATACACCAGAAGTGTCTTTGTTTGTTGTATTTGTTGTGTTCAATTGGCTGTGCTTTCAGAATTGGCTTGCCCTCTACCACAAAGAGCATGGCCTTGATGGGAGTTTATCTTATTAACGAACAATGCAGTCTATACAAGTGAAACCTCGAGCTAAGACCAAAAATAGACTAACAATTAAAGTAAAGGATAAAATGTGTCACTCACATGTTTTAATCAAATCTATTTTAATGTAATATGTGTTTGCTCAATGGCAAACAATGCATGTAAGGGGCCCATGTCTAAGGTAATTGAAGTAACTTCTGCAAAAACAATTTGCGTGGCTGGTCGTGTTTTTCCTGTCAAATTTGTGTTCTGACTATCCAATAAACATCCAACCACAATGGAGTGTACAGAATGCAGAATGTCTGCGAGAACAAAAGGTGCTGTAGGAACGGGGACAAAGTGAAAGGAGTCAGGTAGAGGTGGCTGAGTCAGGGAAATGTCAAATATGAGAGAAAATAAGGATTTGGGGAGTGAGCAGGGTGAATAAAAGGTTGTGATGTGATGATTTATAGGCGGGAGTAAAAGAGACCTGGTGGCAGGCTTCTGACTGGATTGATGTTTGAGGATGGTGACACACAGCAGGGAAAGCAGGATTATGGAGAGTGTTGGGAAGTGTTGAGGGGCTTTTAGTGGGAGCACGTTGTCAATTTGCAATAAAACATTCTTTGTGATTTATTTTTTTGAGAAAAGAGCAGTCTCCCTGATTTCCTCATTTATTTATGCTCTTCTGTCCTCATTAGTTTCATTGTTTCACTTGTTTAATATCCGATTACAGGAGATATCACAGGTAAGGTGTTTGTTAAAGAGTGAATTTGCATTTGAATTCTATCTCTAGGACTTTTCACGACAGTATTTGCTTGTCATTGCTGGTGGTGAAAACAACTATTTTATTCCATTTATCTCCTAGAGTGTGACTTTTTTTGATGATGTATTATTTACGACACCTTTTCTCTGCTGAGACTTAAGACAGACTTACCATCAACCTTGGATTTGCAGCCTTCCTTGACACGGGTGTGTTCTAGATTGTAGAGTGCTTAGTTTTGATGAGACAGTCAAAACAGATTTCTGGAGGAACAAAATACATATTTGTGGTTATTATAGAATTGTTGGCTCTCTCAAGTATATATTTTCTAAATCACGTCTAAAATTGTTTGTAACAAAACAGAATAATGGACAGATAAAGGCTTTATCTGCACATCATGTTTACAGTTTGTTAAATAATACATATGGTAGTCTTGCCCTAAGCGGGCATCTACCTTCTTTCAAATGATTTGATTGAGACAAATGAGACGATTACTTTTGGTCAAGGATGGTTTGTCTCCTCCTGCCCTGGTCTCACTGCGACAGCAGTTTCCCTGTGGCCCATGACATCTGCCTGGACATGCATGAGAGCGTCCGTTTCTGGCTCCACTAAGTCTCTTGTTGTTCGGAAACACTCGCCGGTCCTCCCTCCCCTCCAATAATGTCAGCCCCAAATGAAGTCTAAGGTAGCGCTACATTGCTGGCTCAGGGGTTGGTGGTCCTGGAAGAATGAGAAATGGGAAAAGATTGGATTATTTTAAGATGTATGTGTATTTTTATAATGTCTTATAAATTCAACCGTCGGACCTTTAAACTTTCAGTCAATAATTTAACTGTTTCTAAAAACCCCACGGTGTTTCGCTTGTCTTTGTGTTTTATTTAAACATTTTCTTCTATCTGTATTCATTTTAGCTTTCCTCGGCTACCGCTGGGCTAGAACCTTTTGCATTTTTATTTATTATTTATTTAGTTCCACACCTGCATGTAATCCTGCGTTAACATTTACAACAGGACGTGTTTACACATGTCAGATAAATAGCCAAATGAATCAAAGGGATCAGCTGAGTGTAGGTTTGATCATGTATGGAAATACACAGAAAAACTGTGAAGCCTCTTTTTCTTTTGCTTCCACCTTAGTTGATGATGCAAAGATGAAACTTCGGTTCATTACTTTATTAAATCAGAGTGTTTGATGAAATGTAATATTGAGTCAACTCGGTACCATCTATCTGTTAAAGTGACATTAATCTCTCCTTTTTTAAATTTGGTTCTCACTTATTTCCAAAACACGTCTTGCATGAAGTTGCATAAAATGGTTTGTAGCGAAAAGCAATGATGTAATGAGATGAGAGTGTTTTTCTCACATCGTCTTTCTGCGGGAACGGGCACTGAAACCTGGTATTACATGAGTCCCAGTAAATTATTGAAGATTCTTGTATTTCAGTCTTTTGCATGAAAACGCTCAAACGTCTTGTGACAGTCCATCACATCACACCGAGACGGAGAGATGCACAGCTTTCACCTGCCTAGCTCGTAGTTCAAAAGTCACGGCCCCCAGCTATGCTATGTATGCTAGCAGCCTGCTGATTGTTCATAAATTCAATATGAAATGGTCAGAGCATGGCCTGAGCTGTCGTTCCGAATTTTTCAATGTCTGATCACTCAGCACAGGGACGGAATAAGTTTTCTTGGGGCTTCGGGCATGACTGCAGTCAAAAACTGTCAAGGAAAAGGTCCGACATTCAAGGTTTTTCTTTTTCATTTTTTTTCACTTAAAGCCAGAGCATGTAGTATCAAGAAGAATACTTAACAATATGCATTCTTATTGGCGCTTGAGGGTCAAACTGGACTTCAACTTTAAAGCAAAATAAGTGTAAGAGTCTTAACACTCTCGATTGGTCATGCATGTGTACATAAATCCAAACCAAGCACTTTTGGGCCTGGCTGTTCATTGTTCATTGGGTTTGCCTGCAGTAATAAAGGCCGTCACAGATTCATTTGCATTAAGCAGCCATAATCCGTATTTCCTTGCTCATTTTCTTTGCTGCTGTGCATCCCATTGCCCTGTCTCTATACCTCTGCAGAAAATAAATGGCGCTGGGCTGCCCACAGCAAGATACCACTGTAATATTAATCTGACATAAAGGGATGTCATTGAGTCTCTACAGCCTTGAAAGCAGGAGTTGATTCAGCCACCTGAAACCACTGACAAGTTCAGCTCCAGCACAGCAACCCTCAGATCACATTGTGCTTATGTGAGTGTGTGCATGCCTTAATGTTCAGTTATTTGGAGGGTTGACTATTTTTGGACTCTCTGTTAACATGGATTTATTCAAAGGCTCCGGCTGACACTCATTTTACCAGGAACCAGAAAAAACAAAAAACTCTCCCATAATTAAAATGTTATTTGTTTGCTGAATAATGAATGTAATAATTACAAGTAGACAAGCGTCATCACAGTATCTACTCATACCGTTATCAGTTTGATACAGTCCTTTTTCAAAGATCCACACAGCTCACATGATCACTGCAGCACGGCAGACGTGTGCATTCCTCTCTTTCTTTGCAGCATGTGCTTAATGAAGCATTTATGTGATATTCAGGGTTGGTTTTTTTTACTACACTGGATTTTACATTTTTATATTTCTGATATCCAATCCAGTGACTTTGACCAGTATTGGAGCAATGAAGATACAGAATATTGCATCAGCCGGTCCCTAATAAAAGGCAAAGGAAATGCTGAGGGAATATGTAGTTATATTTATTCTGCTTCATTGAAATATTTAAGATCAGATATTCTGCTCAGTAATTATAAATGTGTTTACTGTGATCGGTGCTTTTGAAATGCACAGATCATGATGCCGTGTGTCTCCACTTCAGAGCCGAGCAGACCTCTTCTTTATTTAAAGTTTATCAATACTAAATGTGCAAGAGTATCCAGAGTGAAAGTAACCTGTTACCTCCACCCTGCTGAGCTGTCTTGCTGATACTGGATTTCAGGGAGAGGCAGCACAGGTGTGGGAGCCTGAGGCAGAGGTAGGGGGTCTCTTGTAGGTTATGTAGGCCTTGAAACCTTGTTGCGGCACATCATGATTGATACATTTTATACCGCCTGACTGTACAAATTCATTAACTCTTTATTGGTAACATGGACTTTTCATTTGCCAAGTACTTTAAAAGCCAGAACCAGTTGAAAAGCTTCTTTATTTTTAATTTTCTTGCTTTAATGGATGGTGTTTTTGAGCGCATTTACATGAGAGATACGGGGTGAAAGCTACTTTTGGGAAATAAAACTTTTCTTGACAGACATTAAAATAATTTTATAAACCTTATTCCTTCATTCACAAAAGATCAAAAGCAGCTCAACAGACAGGCATTCGGTGAACGAGCAGTTTAAATGGCAGACGTGTTAAATCTGTTGCCTCTTGCTTTTAAAAAACAGCTGTCTTCCATAATTTTAATGGTCTGTGTATGCTTTAAGTTAAAGATATAGTCTTAATGTGTTGAGCGTTATCATTTTTGACAAGCCGTACTAAACAGCTTGACATCAGCGAGAAACGGTTTGTTATTTTGTTATGTTACATTTATTTGCAAATCAGGTTTTATCACAGTACGACTTAGAGATAGAGCAATATACCTGTTAAGCTGTTTTTGCTTGCATTTCAAGACGTTCTTTGTTAGCATTACCATATGTAAACCGACTTAGCTTTGGTGGTAACCTGTTTTTGTAGTTCAGCCTTGAGTCAGAAGCCTCTGCTGACTCATTCATCATCCTTGATGACAGTTTTTGCGACTTTTAATCCAAACTCTGTCACACAAAACACGGCTCCTGTGGTTCTGAAATACATTGTTGGGCTCAGTCAAAGCTATGGCACCCACAGTTTAAATGGCCATGACATGCTTCAGGCTTTAAACACCAGTTTCCTTTTATGCCACTCACTGGCAGCCATCCATTATGTTCCTTAAAAGTAAAATGGGGTCAAAAGCTGTTGGGCATTTTGAGGACTTTTATTACAACACGTAGAGACCAAAGTATTAATGGATCAGTATGGGTATGAAGGTCAGTTCAACAATAGGTCTGTGACTGACAGAACTTTCTTCAGTTTCATTGCCTAAAATTAGAAAGGTCTCATCCTGCCGCAGCTCAGACTGGGATATGGGTAATGGCTTATGTTGAAGCCTGCTTAATCATGAAAATTTTGGCTTAGAATGGATTGTAGTGTTGCACAAATATGAATAGCCGTCAAGGGACTTTTCCCTGCATTGACGCATGCACCCACACACACTCACACACGCCTGCATGCACCCACACTCACTGCAGGGAAGAGTCCCCTGACACCTATTCGTTTAATTGTATTTTGAGAGGAAGGTTTATGAATGCGTCTTATATTTTAAAGTCTTATGTTTTTGTTTGTGAGAGCAAATTGTGTTCCATAGTGCCATATTTCAATGGATGAAAATGCAGATACATACATATGTGTTTTCTTGTATTTGTTACGTCTTTAGGACCTTTTCTGGCATAAATGCTAACCTTGTCAGGACTACTAGACCAAAACCTGGTCCTAGTAAGGCAGAATCTCAAGAAGTGGTTAAGTTTAGGGCTAAGATCTGAATTGTAGTTAGGTTAGATATTAATTGGTTATGATTAAGGTTAGGGATTACGTTTTATTTTGGTTGGTAGTCAATGCAGTGTCCCAAGAAGAGTAGCGGTGCGATCCTGTGTGTGCGCGCGTGCATGTGGGTGTGTGCTCTGCATGTGACAAAGACTGAGAGAAACTTCTGTGGGCTATGAACAATGGCTGTCACACTGCTGATGACAGGAAGGCTGAGGAGGTTTTCCTCTTCAAGGTTTTCATTCAGTTTCATATGCAAATAAGCTGCTAGTATTTCACAGCTCTGGTTCCACTCCTGCTCTTTATAACCCAAGTGTCACCAGGCTCATATATCCGTGCACTAACAAGTGTCAAACTCTATCCAGCCTGCTCAAGCATAACCTTAAAACAATCACATATGGACACTCGAGCTGTGCAATAAATCAGGTTAATATTGATAAAGCAATATGCAGTGCAGTTTCTGCATTATGGTTATTATTATCATATTGAAATGTATCTTCAGTGTTGTTTTTCACCTTTTTGGAGTCAGTGAAGTTATCATTTTTAAGACTTTAGTCCTGGATGATTTGGTTTTTATGTCACAGCTCCCAGAAGTATGTGCCAAATGACACATTCAATCAAAACTGGGGGCAGCAAATGAGCCTAGAACTGCTGCCGTGCGGCGTGGTGGCATACAGTGTTTTTGAAAGTGCCAGAGCATTTGCAAATTTTGCATTAAAACAAGTAAATGCAACAGAAGAATGCCGCATATTTATCTCTGTGGTGAATGTTGTCTAAAAAAACTAGGATTAGAGTAAAACGGAAGGAAACAATCACATAATACAAACCCACTGAATGGCTCTATATGGCAGTAGTGTAATAAAATTGTTTTCATATGAAAGGGGATTATGGCCTTAGCCCGCATTTCAAAATCGAATACATTTTTATTTGTATAGTGCCGAATCAAAACGTGCATTATCTCAAGGCACTTAACTTAGTAAGGCATAAACCTGAAGAGGAAAACAGAAACCCATCAGTTCACACACATTCACAAACAAGAAGAAATGTCTGGCAGAACCAGACTGCCTAGGCAGGTTGGGGTGAAAGGAAACATGGGGAACAATGAAGAAGCAGGGGACAAAAGGGGGAGAGAAAAGGAAAGAGGGAGACAAGGTAGTGGCAGAAGAGAGAGACCACAGGCAGATTTAACAGTTGTTTTAAGTTGTGTCATGATTTTTTTTTTATAGTATTACAGTGTAATTTATACAAGTAGTAGCAGGAATTGTTGCATAAATTATTCTGATATAAATTTTAATCAAAGAATACTAATGATGGGTACCGAAAACAGGTACTAAATGGGCCCCGGGGATACATTTTTAAGTACAGTAATATCGATACAGCGTAATATTAGCGGCGCTGCTAGCGGTATTTTTGGAAAACATATAGGAATAAAGGAAGCATAAAGGAAGGAGCTCAACATTCCTAAGTCTGGATACGAGAATTGACGCAAACAACAGTAGTTGCCTCAAGTGAAATAAGAGTTTTGCTCGTAAAGGTGGAAATATGAGCAATCTCACATAACACATAGCTAAAGTTCACCCTATTTGTCAAAAGAAATGCATTTATGTAAACACACAAATTGTTCTTTTGGTTCTTTTTAGGACAAATAAAAACAGTTTCATTCTTTCTCATAAAAAGAACCAATAAGAGTATCTTTAAAGCCCCGGATCGATAAGCAGTATTGAGTAGAAGAAGTAGTATCATTAAAATTTTAATGATACCCATTCCTACTCACAACTGGATCTGGATCCTGCAGTCCAGGAGTCACTGGTACCTGCAGAATGAGGACAGAGAGATAGAGAACTTGAAATGATATTATGTACTCTGAGAGCAAAGCTCATTTTGTAGCTGTTTTTAAAATTTTAAGTTTAAACTTAAGGTAGAAAACCACTGTGGCTCTTAGGAAACTTCAATGCGTGAGAATATATTTCGGTAGCCTTAACAAAGGATCTGAATACATAGGTCAATGTGACTTTCCTGTTACTTGTCATTGTGAGAGTATTGAGTGTAGATCAGGGAATGGGAAATGGGTTTTTAGTTAAGCTTAAAGCAACAAGATGACAAAATGTGAAACAAGTGAAATAGTTATCTTATAAATAATAAATAACACAATTAGAAATAACACAACAATTCACGGCACCAGCCTCTGTGAACACACTTACTGACCCAAATGCAAAACTTGTGCAACATGAGACTGAACGACATGCACAAATCCAAGGTGGACAGGTGCAAAGTTTGATTGAAAATAAAGGGGAAAATAAATGTGCACACAGATGGATTCCAGGAGCAAAGTCTGTCAGAGAGCCGAAGCGATAGAAAACCATAATTAAAAGTAAACTTTGACTAAGATTAGAAAGCTTGCTTTCACTGTTAATGACATCAGGCTGTTTATGAAATGTAAGCCTTCACAAACACACTGGCATGTAAACGACAGTTTTGAATTAAGACATGACTTCCCGTTCCGTATTCCTAGTTACATTCTAAATATGCGGTGGTAACACAAACAGGCAGTGTTTTGACACTTCAAACATGCAGCACATTGCCTCATTAGCCAGTAATCATTGCTTGGAATGCATAACATTTAATTTTTTCACTTTTTAGAAGATCTCAAGCACGTTATTGGCCTTTTCCCTCACTGGAAATGAAGGAAAAGTTGAACGCAGTATTCCTTTTACGCCTAAAAGAAAACACACATAGCACATACTTTACTAATCCATGCACTATTGACTTAAGAAGCAGGTATTTTCCTTGTGTCTGCAGGGCAAAAACATGGCGCCCTTTTAAGTGTTTTTTTCTGTTCTGCCGCTGAGATAAAGCGCTGCAGCTCGAGACGTTAGCAGGGTGTACTCTGAGGTTTCAGTATTCAGGAAGCATTCTAAACAGAGGGAAGGATTATTTTCAGAGGAGAGCAAAGTGATGTAGTTTATCACGTAATCAAACAGATAGATGTGTCTGACAAACTTGGTTCAGCGAGGTCTTACCCAGTGTCCCTGCCAGAGGCAGACATCTCTACTGTAAGCTCTCTCTTTTCCCTTGTATTTCTTGAGATGCAAGCATGCACCCTGACCTTCTATTCTTTTCATATTTCCTTTTTTTCTCTGTCCCTGACGATGTTTTTCTTCTTGTGCTCTCGTCTGGTGTTTTAAAGATATTAATTTATTCCTGCTGTATCTCTCTGTCTTGCCTCTCCTTTCATATCGCCTTTCAACTCGTGTTCTTTCTCATTCTGCTCCTCCACGACACCATGCCGCCTCGCTCTGCCCTTCTGCCTCCCCCATTTCCTCTCTTAACTGTCTTCCCTCTCATATCTTCCCTCTCTCCTTCGCTCCCACTCACCAAGGTCTTAGAGGGGGGAAATGAAAAGTGTATGTATTCTGTAGTGTTGCAGTATGGCAGCAGGAGGGAAAACTGCTGTTTTATGGTTTTATTTATGGATCTGTAGATTCCTGATGCTGTGCACATCACACGAGGGGAATGAAGTGGGGGAATGAAGAGTAGCCTGATGTGAACTGCTGCCTGTAAGTCTGGTGGAGCTGCAGTCCATCCCTAGGAGGCAGAGGACGAGAGCATGCACACACACACACTCACATGTTATAAATACCAAATACAACCCTTCCTGTATCATCATACACACAAGGCACATGTTATTTTAAAAATCTACACACATAGTCTAAAGAATGTGGTGAAAGTACCTTGTGAGTGTAAAACATCCCTAAAATAACAGTGAATTTCTGCACCACTGATCTTACCAGGTTTTTGTTGGCCCAAAATAAATAGCTTCTCACTGCCTTAAGCATGGCACCTGACCACACCTCATTAAAGACCAACTCGCAAGTGCATTTCCTATTTAAACAACACAGGTGCTGTTTTGAAACTGAAATTATGGCTCAAAAGATGAACTAGAGCCGTACTCAGTATAACCTCTGTTATAAAAACCAAAGAGCAAATACAATACACATCGGTGGTTCAGTTGCAAGTTACCTACTCTAGCCCGAAGTTTAGCCACATTGATTGACACTCGGGAGGTTGATGGTTCGATCTTTGGCTCATCCATGACTAAGTGTCCTTGGGCAAGATGGTGAATTAAAAATTACCCTTGACATGCGGTACAATCAGAAAATAAGTGTGATTTTATGAGTTTCACTGGACACAACTGGGATTTGCAAAACAATGCGATGTGACTGCAGCCCGCTCCTCATTAGGGTTAAGAGTGAGTATTGGGATTTCACACCTAAGTTGTTTGGCTTGTTTAAAAGCTGGTGCAAAAGCTGTCAATCAAATCTGGTGACAAGCGAACAAGTCAACCGAGTCACCCAGTGTTTCAGAGGAGAGAATAATTATAATTAGTTGCATGTTTTCAAAATCATCGAGACTTAGCTCGGTGCAGCTCGATTTATGTTTACATATTCAAACCCTCTGTCGAGCAAAATCCATGACCTATCTCCCCTGCCGTCCTCCAATATCAAAATACACCATTCATTCTGCAGTCGTTTTGTACTTTGACTGTTCCTTACAGGTTTTCTTATCTGCAAGGTCGGCGTAAGCCTGAACAGTGTCCATCACCTCACACTCTTGGACAATCCCACCAGTGCCATCATAAACATTTAATGGAAGCAGCTATCATTGCACTGCAGATGGTGCTAACCCTGCCAGTGCATATGGCCTGGCTCATGTCATGGCCAGCAAACAGCCTCACAAATAAGAAGATTGTCAGATAGAGAAAAGGTGGCATTGCTGTATTGAAATCAGAGGCCATTTTATTGTTGGTGTTATCACGACTAAAATGTGAATTTGTAGTAACTTTATTTTTGTGTGATGGCTGTTCACTGAGAGCCAGATAATTTTGAGTTTAAATCGTTCAATGAGTGAACTTCCAATGTCCAAAAACTAAGGAAGTACAAATCAGGATGTGCTCATGTTTTGTTAGAGGAAGATTTAAGGGAAGTTTTTTCTGATCCATCTTCAAACTTAAAGTGTCACTAAACCTCTATACCACTTTTGTTCACCTAGAATATATGGGTATCTTGTAATGGTATTTGCTTATCCAGGTGCACATCTTCACAGTTTGGTGTAAAGTATTGAAATCAGCATACCTACTGCTTCTCTCTGGTCAAACACCAGCTATTGCATTCAAATTTTGTCATCCTCAGAAGAGGGGATTTAGTTCCCCTTTAAAGTCTTTGCCACACTAGAGCATTTTCATATCTGACTTCAAATCAGCTAGTCCAGGGATTTGGGATCACTTGTGATATTTAACGTGACTTCAGAATATAAACAGACGTGGAATCGGACTGTCGGCGTTGTCAGTGAATAGCCGTTGTGTGTGCACGATGTTTTGTGCTGAGAAGACGGAAACAACTTGGCTTGAACAAGTTACGGATCTCAACTCGTTCTCTGCTCGCGCCCTCAATCGCTATTCATTCGTAAATATCAAACGTGTTTAATAGTTGCGATTCTCTGATGCGTCCAATGACACATAATCTTTTTATTTCACGATTGTCGGAAGGGCCCGATCGGGACCGAAATATGGCCAATTATCCTCTGGTGTGAGTTAGGCTTTAGTCAGCTTTGAGCTTGTAATTCATTTCCCTGTTTTAAAGAAGGGGTTAAATGGTCTTAGTCATAGTCATGGTGACATCATAGTTTCTCAAGTCTACTTCTCTCAGTCGAGCAGTTTCTGTCATTCCCACTCTCTTGTGATTGGCCAATTACAATTACATTTTCCTTATATTAAAACTAACAATAATTGATTGGTTGATTTAAGCCTCTCTCGTTTGTCCAGGTAGGTGAGACAACTCCAGCGCCGACTGCGAAACACATTTGTACCTTTAACTGATTTGAGTAATTGGACAGCTGGGTATTGAACAAACATGATTTATAGAAAATGATTTTTGCAATCAAACTGTGACGCGTGATGGAATTTGAAGCACACTGGTGTGAAGGAGAGTTGGATGTACCTCCTGATGAAATGACTTCAATTTGCCTGTCACTGACAAATGGCGTTAAAGAGGAGTGTGTGTGTTTCTCACTAAACACACTGGGTCAAAATATCAGTTTTTGTTGGTGAATATGTGGGATCGAGATGAAAATGAGTGAGGTATGTCGAATGATTTTCAATCAAAGAATTGTATCCTCAAATTAGCAGGAATGTTCTAAATCACTGATGATAAGTCTACTCATATCCAAGACAGTAACTGTGATTTCCTTCCAGCTCAGAAAGATGGCAACAAGGGAAATTAGTGAAATTGGACGAGACAAATCATTTTTGAACAGCTGCTACAAAAGCAAAAATAGTACTCTCTGAGTACAGAGAAAATATTTCATATTTTTATCTATTAAGTATTAATAACAGCTGTAGATCGAGACCAGGTTCCAAGATTCAAAGATTCTTGATGCAGCACCTGCAACCCGTCTTTCACAATATAGCGACAGCAGACTTTGTTCTCATTCACAAAATGGCCCCCAACAACCATAATCTCCTCCTCTACCTGTCCAGTGCATTGCGAGTGTGTACAAATCTCTCCTCCCCTCGCCCGCCCTCTCTCTGGGGTAATTTGTTGTGTAAATATGGTCTACTTACAGCTGACGGGCCCTTTCAGCTGTAGCGCTGGAAATGCAATTACAGGCAGCAAACATCTCCATTGTTATCACTGGAGGGTGCGACGCTCATTTTGGTCCCCTCTGCAGCAGGGCCCGTTATTGATCGGTATCAGCTTTGAGGAGGGGATTACTAATGAAGCCATCTGAAAGCCCTCAATAAAGTAAAGTAAAGAGCTCTGGAAATAGTTTACACACAAATGTATGTGTGTGTGTGTGTGTGCGTTTGCTTGTAAATGGCCATGTGAATGAGAGACAGATGATGTGTGTTAGTAAATATTGATACCACTCAGCCATTCCTGCTGAGCAATGGCTCCTAGTACTTCTGTTGCTGTGCTCTGCTGCCTCCGGTGGCAGGTCTTGTCACAACAGCCATCACTTTTCACCCCTGAATATACTATCTGTAGCTCCTTTTCTCTCTCTAGTTGTAATCACACTGTACTGAAGGATACATACTATGGCATTTTTTATGGCAAAGATAAAAGCATCACTGGGAGGTTTATGCAGCCGGCTGAAGGACCTAATGCATGTGGAACACTGTGATTTGGTGGCTCCTAAGAAAAGAGTTGCAGGTATAAACTGCACACTGTTGTTTTCCTATGACAAACTTTACGCATATATCTTAAAACGCAAAAATACCATGAAGCCAGAAGCATGTTTTATGATATTCCTCATGAGTACTTTTTTTTCTTATTGTAATAATGACTTGTTTAACACAGTGAGCATTTTGGAACCTTTATACCAATGTTTTTGGGTTCAAAAAAAAAAGTACATAAATGATGGAAACAATTCATAGCTTAGTTTCCATCCTTGCTTTAGATTATCTTTTGATGGTATGTTTTCTGGTAAAGTTTCACTGTGTTTGAGAACGAGCCACGGATATTGAAGTGAAGCTTGACTCAAAAACGAAATTACACTGCAACTCAAATTGCAATATCTGACAGAGAAATCACAAGTAGATACTTTCCCTAAATCATTCAGCCATATTTTAAATAGAAATTGTTGTTTACTTTTTACTCCCACATCCCAAAAAACAACTGCAGTGTGTTCCTCAACTTTTCCCAGACTCTTAGATGACCATTCCAGAGAAATATCTTCTATATCTATCTATACTTGTACTAAAACACGGCCAAACACTCTCTGATATGCCCTTACCCTTAAGTACCTTAACTCTGCATACTTCTCGTTTTCCTCCCCGTTTTCAGTCAAACTGGCTTATTACCATGCTTATTGTAGCAGTCTTTGAAGCAGCCTGGGCCTTTTTTTGTCCATGTTTGATGTGCTTATAGGTGCCTGTGGACAAAATGATTTGCTTCATTCTTTGTTCTTTTGTGTTCATTTTGTTCTTTGCCATTTCACCAATAATAGTTTTATTTCATAATTATAAAATCCTGTTTTTTTTTTTGCTGTTTATGTTTACCGGGCGTTGGCTTTGCTTAATAAAGGTACTGTATGATGTCTGAGGCGTAAACAGGTTGTGTGATTAATTGGGCTCTTGATTCTCTACGAGATAATAGCATTTGTTGTGCTACTTTGAAATAAGAAAACATACAAACAAAAGCGGTTCTTTACTCTCAAATGGAAATAGAATGTGCAAATTCTCATGGGTACACTTTTATCTCTACAAAAAATTGTTCTGGCTTTAGCTATTTTGCATTGTGACACATTACTATTTCATTGTTTTGACTTATTCCAAACATTTTTGTCTCTATTAATCATTTAGACCCAGAAAAATCAGACGCTATGACCCAGATTTAAATTTTTAGGTCATTTGCCCAGGTGTAATATATTCTGGAGAACAGACAACTACACTGTTCCCACAAATTATAATGAAATAGAGCTATTAATGGGGCAGAAATGATTGACAAGTGGAACGAAAACTTTTGCTCACCCCCCCAGTTTCCAGCTGTGTTTGTACCACTCTCTGCACTAATCCTAAAACGTAACTTCAAACACTGCTCATGGCTTAATAACACCAAGCAGGAAAACCTTCATAATGAGATCAAAATAGCTAAAAAAGAATCTAGTTATTTCTGGAAAAACATGTATTAGAGGCTACAAGAATCTACCCAATGATAGTGCAGCGCTCAGTGAGTGTTCACAACCCATATGAATCAATAAATGCATATAAAATCGGACAAAGACAAATTAATCCTCTCAGCAGAACTTACTGTTATTAAATCCATAGCCTTCGAGACGTCCTGACCACTCAGACATGGGCAGAATTTAATGCCCCTCACAACAGTTAATGCAGAGCTTCCCGTTTTGACCACTTGAGGTCAGTGTTGGCCAAGTGTCATTGCAGCTCAGTCAATTCAGCTTACTTACTAAAGGCTGTCTCCTTGAAGAGTTCTCGCTCCTGCTTGTATCAACAAAGAGCCTTATATAAGCAGTCACTAGCCCTGTTTCAGCTGAAGGATCCTTGTCTACAAGGTTTCTAAACACTTCCGTGGGAGTGTGCTCAATGTGTGGTTTTGGCTGCGTGGGTCTCAGATGGCCTCTCGTTTCCTGGCTAATTTCTGTGTCATGGTCCAAGTCATGGACCATTTTAAAAATTATCACCTATCATTTATGAACATGCCAAACAATAGAAAGTACATTGAAACTTATATTACTATTTTACACTGAATAATTTGACTTTCCTTAAACAGCTGCACCTGCTTCATTAACAACATATCTGTCTACTTTGTCCAGATAATCAAGTCCTGCAGTTTGGAAAGCTGGTGAGCACCTCCAACACCTACGAGTCTGTTGCTCCCGGAAACCCAAAGAAGCTTGTGACTGTGATCACCGACCAACCACTACTTTGGAGCATGGGGATTCGTAAGAATGGGGTCAACCCTCACACAGAAAAACAATCTTCTATAGAATAGTGGCAAGCACTGTTGCCTTCAATAAAAATTACTCACAACTAAGGGCCTTTCTGTATAGAATTTGCACGTTCTCCGCATGTGCACAAGGGATTTCTCCTCCCACATTCACTACAACTGGATACTCAAAATTGCCCATAGGCATCAATGTCAAGGCAAATCGTTGTTGTTTGCTCTGTATCTTTGGCCCTGTGTTGGACTGTCGACCTGTCCAGAGCAGACCCCGCCTTTCACACCGAGTCACCCGAGGATGGCTTCAGCGGCCCTGAGACCCTCAAAAGGAGGATAACACAGCAGATGGTGAATACATTTCATAGTTGTTACCATTAACAATAAGGATTGTATGTATATACATCCATTTTCTACCACTTTATCCTGCACATGAGGGTAATGGGGAGTGCTGTGCCAATCTCAGCTGACATAGGACAATTTGACCGTCTAATTTTTTTCCACTGCACAGAGATAAATTCAAAAGGGGAAGTCTGAAACCTGCCATTGAATAAGCAACTTCAAGATTATTGTCTTCAACATTTACTAATAAGGAAGCTTTGAGGTTTAGACTATATATAGTGGATAATTATAGACAAAGAACATCACCCTCATTACATCTTCACTGAAAGTATATTGTACATGATTCTGCCACAATTATGTGCCTTTGACCATCTCATGTTCCTTGAAATGATCAGTTTCTATCAAGTATTAGGGGACAAATGAAATCTGTGTTCGTATTTTTGATGCGTGAAAAAAAACACTGTAGTTAAGGCCATTTACATAAAATAGGACATATCTGTAGGTTTCCATTTGTTTTATTTACACAGCAAAATAAAAATGTTGTGCACAGAATGTAAAAATGCCAACCCTTCTGACCCAATCACATCAGCCCAAAAACACTTTACAGCACCGCCCCCCCCCATGGTATTGAAGTTTGTCCTTTCTTGTCCAGGATTTAACCACCACTAGAAAAAAAGAAAAACAGTGTTACTAATTGAAGAACTTGAAACAAGCCATATTTAATTTTATATGAAACAATCAAATCTTCCGCATATTTCCATAGTATATATATTATATTTTCTATCAAATTTAAATGTTGCAATCCAATATTAAGATTTAACTATGTAACTAATAAGTAATTATCATGTATTTACAGTATATGTAATTAATATTCCATGCCCAATGCAACACAGTAAAGATAGTCTCATGCAAAACACAACTGACGTTATAGAGACGTGTACGCGTGTTTTGCTTCAAATCCTGTAAACATGTCAATAATTCAATTAATTGTGAAAAGTTCCCCAGTCCTACTTTTAGCAATAAACACAATGGTGAATGTGAGACATTAAATGCATACGTCATTCTGTAACAAGGGCTGCAATGACCGATTGATAACTGAATGAATCATCTGTTTTGATAATCAGGTAATTTGTTTGTGTTTTGTTTATAAATAAAAATGAGATCTCCGATTTGTCTGTCTTCTTTGGTTTGTGGACAAAACAAGGCATTTGAAAACATAATTTCATGGAAACAATTATCAACTAATCAATTAATCAAGTTACTCTATAATGAAAGTAATTATTAGTTGTAGCCCTATTTTGTAGCATAGATTGGAGTGTTTTGATGGTAGATTTTACACAAGAATCAACGGTTAAGACAGTTAGAAATCCCCAACCCCCTCTCCCTCTGTGAGGAGTCATCACTGAGACATTGGGCTAAAATCAACTGTTTCTTCTGACTCTGATCATGTCAGACTGATAACACAAAATGATATTTTCATTGTTCCCGGTTTACAGTGTAAATAATGTACATGTTTCTGCAACTTACACAATGATGTTGTTGATGGGGATGTGGATGAGTTTGACAAAGAAACCGATGAAACCCATGATGGCAAAACCAATGGCTGTGGCCATGGCGATCTTCTGGAATTCTGTAAAGAGGCAAAAAATACAACACAAATTAAAGTACTTGTTATGCTCTTTAATGTTTGCAGAGCAGGAGATCGGTCTTATAACTGGGAGATTTCACTTACACAGATATGCTGGCACAGCACAACAAAAAACAAGGGGAAATAAAATTGTTTGTACCTTTTCTGTCGGGTTTTGTGCATCTTTTTACGAGCCTTATGGAGTCCTTGACGAACTGCCGGCTGGGCTCAACAAACTGCATTACCTGATCCATGGTGTTTAGGCTGCAAACACCAAAAAAAAAAATAACATCAGTTAAATTTCCAGATCTTCCAGTGCTGACGTTGACTTCAGCAGCAGTAGCCTTCCATGTCGACCACATAACATTCAGCGACAACATTTATCAGCATTTCACCACACGTTAAAACTTAAAAAATAAGAAATGATCACGTTTAAATCACAGAACGCCCCGATTTGGGTTGGTTTAAGTTCATCTCGCCGACTACGCCTCGCTAGCAACAGTAAGAAAAGCTATCAACTCGACGTAAGGCTGACTAAAAATACAACAAACACACGTCAAAGGCCTCACAGGGGGCTGGAATGTTAATCTACTAGACTTAAGCGCGACACTAATCTGGAAATAAAAGAAATATTTCTGAAATCGGACAACGCTTACCTGTTTAAGGTCGTGTTAGATGAGAAGACAGTCGGAGATTTGAGAGCCACGTAGCTTTGAGGCAGCTTGATAGTAGAGAAGAGCTGACGTCGACTTTAAACGCGCATGCGCGTCAGTCGCTGGCTCGTTTTTGTTTGAGTTTAAATTATTGTTCACAACGCCATCTACAGGCTGGGCGGATCGTGTGCATCGATATGCTGTCGCTATGTACACGTTGACTCTTACATAAGAGTATGCGGCTTCATTTTAAACCTTTTTAAAGATTAAATATGTTGAAACGCTGCCAGATTATTACAAGATGGTTTACTCAGGGACTAAAACACATTTTAAATGTTTTGAGTGAATGTAATGTTATGTGAATGGCATTATAATCAGGTGTGTGATGATACCAAACAGATGCTAATGATCATCATTTTTCATTTGCAGGTCATTAACTGAAACAGAAACAGCTGTGCAGAAGTGAAGTGCAGAACAGCCAGACTCTGCGACCAAGGTGAGGTCGTGGAAGACTCATGTCACAGGTCATATACTATGGCAAGACTGGGAACAGCAACAAGGCTACATCAGCATGGTCTCTCTCCAAAGCAAAGCTTTCAAAGCAGACTCGGGACTCAAGATGTGCTGTTCAAACCAGTGCCATGCACAGACATTTGGGAGGGGGAGGGTTAAAAAGGCACCTACTGCACACTGATGGGACAGGTGCCACAATAGTATATCATTTCTCACATTCTCACACATGTCTAGAGGGACATCCTTTACAGCACGGCATCACTTTCTATCACCGAGATTGGCATTTACTATACAGCACTGAATATCATTACCTCTCAGGACACCCTTTGGGACACTGTCATGTAGGGGCAGTAGGGAACTTCATAACCCTTTTGATAGGAAGGATAGGACACAAAGTTGCAAGGACATATTATAGGGCACTTGTAGAGATGTGCTGTATCTCTAGAGAGTCGTCGGGAGTCAAAAAAGGAGAAGAGACGGAAAACATGTGCTGCAGCTTAACGGTAGTTTTATTAGAGGCAGGGAGTACTGCTGTACAGGACACCATTTTAAGGAATAAAATGTGCACTAAGCGTGAAACCACTAACATAATGTCTTATCGTCACCTGCCCATAACCCTGACTGACACCTAGAGGAAGTGACATCACTCCCTTAACAAGAGGTCATCCCATACTGTTCCACTTTTCTCCACTAGAAAGGCACTCCTTTAGAAACAATACATTTTTAAAATGTATACTTTGCTTTAGAGACCACATATGAACTTCCTCATGTTTTTACCACTCTAGGAGGTACTTTGGCATGCCATGTTTTTGTCCATTAGGACACCAGGGGGGGGCAATTGCACTCCCCTGTGCACACCACTGGTTCATGCTCTTTTGAAGAAGCACAACAAAACAGGCAACAGTGAGGACCAAGGAAACTTGGTGTGGCAGATGAAAGACACATCACGATTACTTTCCCTCTGAATCGGGAGATGACCAGCAGTGCACATCAGCTCAAAATTGGCAGAAACTTGGGGTTAATCCATTTACTGTCTGGCTGGAGAAGTCTGGCAAGAAGTGGCCTTCATCGAAGAATTGCGTACAAAACCCATTCGTCTGATGTGAAAACAAGACCAAGCAACTCAACAAAAGTGCTCTGGACAAGGTGGATATAATCAACTAAATCTGATTTACATTATTTCATTCCCAGTTTCTGACAGTTGATTATTTGATAAATGCAAAGTGTGCATCAAAATCACAACATGCATGTCTTATAGAGGGAGCATTAGTCCTATATTTGTGCAGCCACTTCTTCAGCACATTCCTTTCCTCCTTAATACTCCCGCATGTGATTTAGATTAACACAAGTTTGATAATCTGGCATTTTCTATTGATCTGTGATATTTACTATAGTTATTACAAAGTGTGACTAACACAGGGTAATTTTCAGGAAATAAAAAGATTAGTCTTTACTCTGCATTATTCATTCTACACACTGTTTTGTGGGACATTGGGACATCAGTCACTTAGCACAGCACTGAATGATACTAAACAGCACTACGCTGTGGGCGCCAGGATTCCAGCATTACTATTTTCCACGTGTCACTTTAATGAAGTGACCGTGGAGAACGTTGCATTGAAATTCAGTCATCTGTTTGGGTGGCACTAGCTTAGACTTTAAGACCCTCGATTCTCTCACCATGAATACACTCAGTTTACCTAATCTCTTAGCGCTGAAAGGCAAATTCACACCAGTGTCACATGTTGCTGCATCTGAAAAGGTCCACTCAGCGGGCTGTCAACAACATTGCCTTTACAATCAGAGCTCACAGAGGCAGCAATGTCAAAAAGTGACAAAGAAGAAGAGTCATTTTAACAGGTTTCGTTTTTACAACAGGTATATGCTGTCACATTCCCAGTGTCAGAGGGTTCGCTAAAGCCTCAAACAGTTGGTCCATTATAATCCTATTATAATTATATGTAGCCATTTTGTGGTTACAATTTACTTGAGTCTAGACCCCATTCACACCTGGTCCTCAGGTCTGAAGACTCCCTATCCGTCCTCAAATTCGTAAGTGTGTCCTCAAATTTCGTTTTGGGACACATGTCCACATTCCTGTCCTGCATTAACCCAAGACCGTATTAGAGACCGTCTCCTCTGCTGACATTGTCTGATCCATGGTCGTTTCACAGTATTCTAACAAATCAGCACTCATATGTTCATTTATTTGCAGCCACTGCAACACTATAAATGCTGATGCAGAACCATTTTATGTTGTTCCTCACTCGGCATACAGGAAATGCTTCAGGAACTTCACGCTCATATTCACCCCAAAGGCTTTGGACTGGCCGGCAGATTCAAACACACAACCTTTTAGCCATGAGGCAGCAATGCTAACCACTGCACCACTATGCTCACCAAAATGACTTCCTGACAACTGAAATGTTGCAAAGGCAGAACATGATCCGTTTCTTGTTGCCATTTAAAATAAGGGCTTTAACTGTCAATCACATGCTACTTTCAAACAGCGAGCTAACGTCTAGCTAACATGTTACAAAATAGAACAGCATCTGGAATACAAACACAAAACCGACACAACAAATAATAACCACATTAAGAGGTAAAATAAAACTGTTTTCATATTCAACAAAGTACTGAAAATCAATTAATGCCAACAAGTAAAACTTGAAATTATGTGATAAATGCAATTCTTTAAATGTATATATTTATAATAGAAATAAGCCCTTGATCGGGATTCAGCCATTTTTGTATGGTTTTGTACTTTAAGTCATAAAATACATCATTTTCATAGTAAAAGCGCACAGCTGATGTTCCACCATTCACTGCCAGTTGATGCCGAGCATGTTGCAGCTGATTTCCCACAGTTTCTGGGCCAAGTCATCATCAGACGCGGCCCTTGAACATCTCGCCGGGGCACAGTCACTGAACACACACAGGGACAGAGAATGGCCATTACAAACAGTGTGTTGCATTTGTCTGAGTGTTAAATAAGAAGAGAAAATTGTTAACCTGAATGTCCATTTCTTAGTCAGCAGGTAGTAATCACGAGCAGCATGAAGCCAGCACTGCAGGTGCTCCAGTATAACTAGTTGTAAGCTGGCTGAAAAAGCACTGAGTGTACCTGAAGTAGCCTCCACTCTGGTTTTCCAGGCCTGGCTCCACAGCACAATAGATGGTGGTCTGTGCTCCCTCCTGTGTTGTCTTGGTGAAAATCTTAAAAATCTTCACGGCCACTTGAATACACTGGTGCTGGTGCCTCCACAGGTCAGACTGCACAACCCCTGGGTGCAGAGAGAACACACTCACCCCAGTACCTGCAACAGGGACATACACAGTCACCGACACACACACTGTTCATGTACATGTTAGCACATTCAGACAAATATGACCCTGTTATGCATATTTTCTGCAAAATTATCACACTTAGGGAAAAAAGGTTGCTTCTGAAGCATGTGTAATCGTATTTGGGAATTAAAATAAATAACCATATCATCCACGGTGCTTGCATTTTATTTTCATTTTGTTCTTTCATTGTATTGTCCAATCTCCTATTTGTGCCGGAGTTAAATTCATAATGGGCCGGGTGTTGATGCTCAAGATGCATGGAATCAACATCAGCATTTTTAATTAAAGTAATTTCTTCAGTTCTTGTCCATTAAGCAGAGAGGGGGGAAAATGAGTGAGACAAAACAAAATGGCTCATTTCCAGTTAATTCATTGATTCATATGTAATGGCCTCCTTCCACAATATGAGGATAGGACAATTAAATAGTCTCATGAAGCTAAGAGGACCACATCATCAGTAAAAAGCAGAGACGAGATCTTCCCACCACCATAGTCGACAAACTGCACCCCGTGGCTGCGCCTAGAAACTCTGTCCATAAAAGTTATGAACAGAATTGGTGGCAAAGGGCAGCCCTGGCGGAGTCTAACCCTCACCACGAACAGGTCCGACTTACTGCCGGCTATATGAACCAGACTTTCACTCCTTCAGTACAGGGACTGAATGGCCCTCAGCAAGGGGCCATCCACCTTATCCTCCCGGAGCACCCACTTATTATTGGTGTTTTTCCTTCCTTTGCTTGAGCATGACTTCCTTTAAAACCATCTCATCTCACCTTGTAACCGTTTGGCAAGGGAGCGTGCGAACATGACATTAGCCAGCTTGCTCTGTCCGTAGGCCTTCATGGTGTCGTAGCTCCTCTCGCTGTTGATGTCGTCAATGTGAAGTCCAGTCCAGGTGTGAGCCACAGACGCCACAACGACGATACGGGACGGAGCTGAGCGTTTGATGAGGTCCAGCAGCAGGTGGGTCAACAGGAAGTGACCTAAGAAACACAGACCAGTTATTATGGACACACGGTGGAAGCAAATAACATAACTGTGTAGAGTGGATGATACTTTCATTGCTAAATCAGTGTTCTGTTGGCTTTTTATCCACTGAATGTGAGGGAACAAACAATATTAATGTGTAATGTTGGCCATTAACACAACAATGAGGAAGCGTGACCACATACTTTATAGAGAGCCTTGTGACAACACAGAAAGTCGTCACCACTGACTGTGCTAATGTCACACTGTGTTTCTTATGAAGTCAAGTTGCATTGTTGCTGTGTTTCACATCTCTTTGGACATCTGTGTCTCAACTTTATTCTACAGAACAATACATTCTTATCTTGACTGAGTCTCTACATACACTAAAGACCTCACTGAGACTGATTTTATACAAGAAAATCACAATGTCGTGTAAGTGTTAGATAATGACAGGAAAGTTCTTTGTAACCAACTGTTTACTGTCGCTAACGCTGTTCCTCGTCATATGAGCAGTACAATTGGAAATCTGCAAAGAATGATTTATGTTCATGGTCCACATTCACACTGACTTTGCCATGAGGTGACATAAAGTGTGTGGAGGGAAACATGAACATCTGGCTGGAGTGTTGCTTCCCTTCCTATTGTTCTATTTTTCCTGTTGAACCTAACTTATATGTACATGCCATGAGTACATTTACAGGATGTGCTATGTACATAATGTGTGGATGTGTGAGATTTGTGTGGGTGACCGTGATTGTAAACAGCATGTTTTTCTATCGTTTTCTCCCCCTCTCTCTCTGCCTGTGCCATAAATAACTCAGAGGATCATCAACGATCTTTTGGAAGGAAGGCGCCGTCCACCACGGGAAAAACAATGACAGCTTGAAGAAAATTCTGACTCTGAATCAGTTTCCTGGCTGATATAAAGGTCAGCTTGTGTTGTGCAGCTTGTTAATCCACTATGGGTTAAAGATGTTTTCATCTTCCTTACGGGAAATGTAGAAATCCTTCCCACAATCGTATTACTGGCACACTCGCTCAAAGATATTACTGTTAATGTTAGTTCAATCGCAAAACAGAGCATAAGTACAAGTACTATGATGGACATTCAACAGAGCTGGCAGCATGTACTTACCTAAATGATTGACCCCAAACTGCAATTCAAACCCATCTGCAGTTTTAGAGTAAGGACACATCATGATGCCTGCGTTGTTTATCAGGATATTCACTTGTTTCTCCTCTGAAAATTAAAAGTATCATCAATGTAATCAATGCTAAATGACATGTAATGTAATACAGAATCAGTCGACTGTATCTGCCTAATACAGGAAATGAATGCTTCTCTCTACCTTTGATTATGAGTGCCGCGAATGCTTTAATGGACTTAATGTCAGACAGATCCAGCTTCCTGACAACAATATTCTCATTTCCTGTGTCTTCCAAAATGTCCGCTTGAGCTTCCTCTGCTCTCTCGATGTCTCTACACGCCATGATGATGCGTGCACCTGAAAAGAAATGAGATGAGTCTGTAACATCATCATTTGACAACTGCTTTGATTTTTTCAAATGCAAGTGAATGCTTTCAAATTTGCTTGCACTTTTCATAAAGAGTTATCACAACAAGGTCGTTAAAGCTTTAAAGCCACAGTGTGTAACTTTTGGTGTTTTTTATTCTGTCTCTGTCTGGGCTTTGTGAACAGAAATGATGTGACATTATTTGCATCCTTCATCTGATCATGGGCACAGTCAAGCATTGCTATCAGACGTGACTACGGATGCGTCTGTATGTATACACCGGCAGAGCAGGGGTGGGTGGAGACAAGAAGTGGGTTTTGTTGAGCGATAGAATTCACTTCTGAAACGTGTTTTTGTGTTTTCAGTCCTATTCCAACCTGTTTGCAGCCATCACGCTTTACTCGCGCAATGTAGCTGTTGTCTGCCATCTGAGATTAAATCAATCATTTCTGTACTTGGTACATTTACTTTTACTCCACTGCACCTCCATAATAAATTGTGTACTTGTGTAACTTCAGTACATTTCCTCAAACTATCTTTGTTACTGGTTACTACAAAATCAAATCAGAAGAGTTAGTAATGGTATGTGTTTATATAGTGTAGTTCTTTTCTAGTCTTCTTTAAACTACAGTTTTGACATTCATGTCACATTCATACAGTGCATTTTCACACAGATCACACATCTTTCATACCCAACCTGAATTCTAACTCCTCATTCTTACTTTAACTTCTAAAACTTAAGTGCACTTTATATCAGAACTTAGAATTGGACACTTTTATTCAACAAACACTATTGTAAAAGGTGACTACAGTTCTGCCAAAGTCATTTTCAAGTACTATTTACTTAAGTGTCTCTTTTAGGTATTTGAGACCAGACTGTCCTGTGTGCAGTGTGTGAATGTTGCCAGGCAACATCGATCCAAACACCACTAATCTGAGAAACAGAATTTAATTGAATGTTACAGATATTTATTCATATGAAAAACGTATGAACTGCTTTTCTCGCCCCCTCGTCATCTGGACTAAAAGGCAGTGGAAAAACCCAGATTCACACTGTGAACCCTAAGAACCAGTTTGAACCACCACTGTGCCACTGGCAATAACAAGCACATGTGATTTTCTCTTGATTGAGGCTCTAAATTCGTGCAACAAGTCAATTTTACTTCATGACACATTACAGGGCAAAGGGAGTAAGTGTTTCTGTGAATCTGACAGTGACGTACCGAGGTGAAAAGTACACAGAGACGGTTTAAAAATCCTTCCGCGTTTACTGTAATGGCTCCGCTCATTTGCAGTCACACAATGATGCCCGCATCAATTAAGGAGGAGGAAGTATCTAAATCTCCCCGTGTACTTCTGATCATCCGTTCATTCAGCATCTCATTAAGGCAACTGCTCCGCTGGCATGAACACAAGGCCCTCTCAGCTGTGTCATTCTCATTCGCCTCTGACGCACATTACGATACATTCTCCTTAATGAGCCCAGAAAGGGGCTCTGAGGACACGAGCATGCGCACGCGCACACACACACACACACACACACACACAAGCAAACGCTCTCACACACAAAATAGCCGTTGTGCTCGGAAAATTAAGGAAGAGGAGAGCCATTAATCAGTAAGAGCGTGGTGTCTGTGTCCCATCACAGTGTCTTTGTTTGTCCCCTGCTGCTCCAATGTGGGAAAACCCAATTGTTCCCACATTTCCCTAGTCGTCAAGTTCACTCTTTTAACTAAAAGTGCACACAAACACAAGCGAATGGAGGGCAACAATGGGCCAAGTTAAAGATCAGCCGGCAGATAATTGTGTTATTCACCGCATGCATAAACAATGAACACATGCAAATAAAGAGCTACAAACCGGATAGTTGCTGCATACTAAGACTCAAAAAGGTGACAACACTGCATCATTTCACCCTTCGAACATGAACGTTTATGAGTTCAACAACATGCTCAGTATGAAAACAAACAAATAATCAAAGGAGGATGCGGTGCTCCGGGCCAATACCTCCTGTTATGAATCCCTGCAAATCTAATCATGCTGTCATCACGGTGGACAATAATTCCATTTATCCGAAAGTGATATACTGTAATTTGCCATCCACCACGTTGTGTCTCCTTTTTTTGTGTGCTCTGCTGTTACTTTCTGTGTCATTCTTTGTGCTTTATAATACAAGGGATAAAAACAACGTGGTTGTTGTTGAAATGTGCATGACAGATGGAGATCATGCAGAGATTTAGAAGATGAACAAACAGGATCACATATGTAGATCCACTTTTCATGTTACTCACTGTGAGAGTGTGCGTGTGCATATGTGTGGTTGTGAGCACTGCACCCTCCCATCTCTCTTTTGTTGTTGCAGGTCTGCTTCGGGAGGAAAGCAGACCGTCACAATGCTTCCTCTGTCCCCCACGTTGTCTCGTCTGTCTCCCATCTCTGCCATTTTTTTCACTAATGGTGGATACATGACGCTCTCAGCTCATTTTTTTTTGCAGACAGCCTCAACTCTCCTCCTTGTCTCCAATTATACTTGGAATTTGAGATATATATAGTAGGGGGGAGGAAAGAAAATCTAATTGGGATATACTGGGAGTTTTAAAATAGAATTTTCTCCACCAGAATCATGATATATCTGCTGGCTTCATGAGCACAAACAGCTGAAAGTTAGCTGCAAATTTACCTGAAAGAGTTTTGTTTATCATTTAATTTGAAGCAAGTTCATTTGAAGGCTGACATTTTGTCCTTGTTTTGAGAGGCACATCAGTGTTTTTCTAATTAGTCTGACTGTCTGACTGTATTTCATTTATTTTGTGCAGGAGCAGTTTAACGTTATTCAAATAAATGTCACACTGACATTGCGATGTGTTGTGTTTTTGGAAACATGGCGCACGGACTACGTCTCATTCAGTTCTAGCTTTATGCAAGAAAGGCAAATTATTATGCAATTATTATTATTGGAATCTAAATCAATCCGAACCACAATACAATCAACACCCAAGTATCGTGATACAGTCGAACTGTGACCAAAGCAAATTGACCTACTTCTGATTCTGTGGGGGCAGGGCAGGAGTCACAGTGAAAGATCATGTTCAGAGGCTTTAGCTGAAGTGTGTAAGATTGTTAAACGGGACAGACAGACAGACAGACAGACAGACAGACAAGAATGTGTAGTACCTCTTCTCGCCAGGTCCCTGGCAGTTTCTTTGCCAATACCAGTGTTGGCTCCAGTGATGATTACAGTCTTTCCATCCAGCCTCTCGTCAGAGGACCAGCGGTTACAGCACACACTGGTGAACGACAAGCACCAACAATTAAAGGATCAACAAAAGAATGAGCCACAGAAAAACTGCTAATAATGTCCCTGGTCTATTTAATGTGGAGAAACATGACCCGTTTACCAACTTTAACACATGCACTCATCAGCATTTGCTTCATCCTGTGCAAATGATGTTATTTATCCTATTTACTGACTTTGATTTTGCAAGAATGAAACAAAATCTGAATTTCCAACTCACTGCAACAAATTCAATCCAGCTAAAGTAGACTTAACGTGATTAATTAAACTTTAATAAATAACATCAAGTCACCCACATATCCATTCATTTCCAGTGTCTGAGTAAACGCAGGTTGCCTTTAGTCCAGTTTCTGGTGGCTCTGTGTAATCTCCTTTACATTTCTCACATTCCTGTTATTAACAGAGTAACAGAGGCAGCCACCAGCTGTTTCTTTTTCTTTCCTACCTGTAGTGCATTCCTCCTCAAGTGCAGGGGGAAAGAGATCCAATAGACTTCAGCAGCAATAAATGAGCAAAACACCTCCTGCTTCTCTCCTCACAGCAGTTCATCAATGGACTTGGTGCTCGCTGTCTCCCTCCACCAGCCCCGGCTGTCATCGTAGTATCAGCGCTGGACCAATCAGGAGCGAGCTGAGGCCCACAATTGATTCACAACATGCAGAAGTGAGGGGGGGCTTCCTGCCACCCAGGCTATAGCAGAGATCTGAGCCTTCACCATAATGTAAACCGCTGCATGAATGTAATAATCAGCAGTGAATTGATTACTAAAATGATTCAGCGACTTTGATAATCGATCAAACAAGAAGCTTCATAAACCAAATATTTCATATAAATAACGTTTTCATTATTGTCTGGATATAAACAACTAATCGATTCATGGAGTAAAAATAATCAATAATAATAAGCACAGAGTGAACCACGGATGTCAAATCCGTGGCTCATGGACCACATGCGGCCCTTCGACGGATTTTATGTGGCCCGTCGCGTTAAATGTTTGTTCTTGATAATTACAGATTCATTTTGTACGACGAAGAATTAGGCCAAACTGAAGAGAGAGAAAAATTGAATCTTTCTCAAGAATAAAGTCATAATTGTGTGAGAATAAAGTGGTAATATTAAAAAAGTCACAATATTACGAGGAAAATAATAGGTTGCAGCTGATCGTCTGACTTTATTCTCATGACATTATGACTTTATTCTTGAAAGACTTCAGTTTGGCCCTAATACTCAAAACAAACACCTTTATTTTGAAATCATGTAAAATATCATCACAAATGTTACTGCGATATCATGATGGAATGATGTGATTTTAAGTTTATATCGATGACCCCGTCTGAACAGGTGTGTTTTTCCCACACAGTTGGACTTTTCTTCACATGAGCGCCCCCTACTGACCAGGTTTGAAGCTCACGTGGCCCCCAGGTCATTTGACTTTGAGACCCCTGATTTACAGCATGTGCCGTAAGAGAAGGACACTCTATATGTTAGATACAGCATTAATCACTATTATTGAGCTTAAAAATAATCATAATAAAACTTTTGTCATGACAAAATCAGAGTGGACCAGGCTGCTTAATCCTAATTTCACGAATTAGCTGTCCCCAACCAAAAAAAAAAATGGATTGTAAGCCATATTTCTTTTAATTAAGTGCAGCTCCAATCAACTTGCATGGCTTTCTCACCAGTTAGACTTCTCTCATCCCACTTAAAGCTTTCACTGTCACCCGCTTTGCTGTCAATTTTCACTCTTTTGCTATATGAGCTCATGAATATTGTTTTTTTGTAGTACATGGGAGAGCACAGCATATTATTATACTGTAAGTATTGAAGCTATAATTTATCTCCAGCAGATGCCAAGCATGTGGCAGCTCACAGCCCATAACTTCAGAGCAATGCCATCATCCTGACCTGCTCTGCACGCCTCTGTGCTGGCACAGTCCCTGGAAGGCAAAAAGAGGACAAGAAAATTGGAATTCTCTGTGATTAACTGTGGTCTGCGTGGGTTTAACTTGACACTGACTGACTGAAATGATTCTGACTGAAGTGGAATGACCTAGTCTGGTTTTAACTGTGTTCACACTGACTTGTAGTGTCCTCCAGTGAGCAGCTGGCTTTCGGGGGTGATGACGCAGTAGACGGTGGTGTAGGCTCCCTCTGCTGGGGTCTTCAGCAGCCAACTGAACCTCTTCAACACGTCCACAAGAGGGCGCCGTATGTGCCTGGTCAAATTAGTGTTGACCACACCGGGGTCCACAGAGTAAGTCGTCACACCGAAGACTGGAGGGAAAAGTTTGGATGAAGAAACAGGACAGAAGTTCTTATAGGGCGGATGTATCATGATTATTGTTATGTGTGTACATTTGTATATATATATAAATCATATAATATTACATATGAGTTGTTATATATTCAATACATTATTATTACCCATGAATTTTCAAATGTACTATTTTTCAATTATGATGTCAAATTTTAGTCATTTACTTGCATTCCTGAACAGAAAAAAATAGTTTTAGTGGTTGAATGTTATGCTTTAATTTCATAATATAAATTTCTGACTTCCAATGTGGGTATAAAAACGTGAATTCAGTGTGTTTTTAATAAATGACAATAATGTTTTTAGTTTGAAACTAGTTTTTGAAATATTTGACAGGTGGTCTAATAAAAGTGTTCAGCACTGTATATATATTTATGATTTTATAATCAAATGACGATTAAGAAAAGTGTGGTCAGGTGATAGTTAGTTCTTTAAGATGACTGCATTTTATACAAATATGATTCTCTGTGCTCCGTTTGTCTGATTATCTGATTTTTAATGCACAGAAAGAGACAAGAAGACAAACATTGTCCACAACACAGTTTCTGCTCCTCACCTTCTGTCCTCTTGGCCAACTCTCTGGTGAAAAGGACAGAGGCCAGCTTGCTCTGTGCATAGGCCCTGACCGGGTGATAGTCCTTCTCACCACTCAGGTCATCAAAGTGGATCCTGCCCATGGCGTGAGCTCCCGATGCCACATTGATAACTCGGGAGGGGGCCGAGTGCTTCAGCAAATCCAGTAACAGGAAAGTGAGGAAGAAGTGACCTTCAGAAGGAGACAAGCACAAAATAAAGCACTTGATCCTTCATTCGTCTGACGAAGGATAAAGCTTGATTTTTAGGGTGAAATTAATTGTACAGCCCTCACCCAAGTGATTTACTCCAAACTGCATTTCATATCCGTCCACTGTCAAGTTGTGAGGGCAAATAGCCACACCAGCATTGTTGATCAGGTAGTGAAGAGCCTTTTCAGCTGGAAAACAACAACATCTGTCAAAGGGGTGCATGTCATTGTATGTAAAATGAATAATAAACCTTGGAAGCTCAGGATTACAGGTTAGGGTCAGGGCAAGGATTAGACCCCTAGTAGGGTTAGGGTAATGGGCTATAGGGAATGCATTATGTCTATGAGTGTCCTCATTACAAATGCTGCACAAGTGTGTGTGTGTGCGCGTGCATGTCACCCACTGTCATAGACATTCTCGACAAACTGGCAGATTGACTTGGTGTCGGCCAGATCCAGGTGCCGTGTGACGACCTTTGCGTCCTCCACCTCTCTTATAATGTCCCGAGCAGCTTGTTCTCCTTTGGCCATGTCTCTGCATGCCAAAATCACCCGGGCACCTGAACAGAGATTAGCACATTATATTAATGGTGAGCGTGCTTACATGTACGTACACGCACAGTGAAACCAGATCCAGACGAAGCTGAGCTCACCTTTTAAACGTGTATCTTTGTCTAAGCTTTAATCTGTCAGCACATGCACTCTTGTGTGGATTAACGACTTTAGCAGTTATTAGTTATTAGTTCAATGTTATCTGCACATATATCATACTGGGGTGGGAAAAAAACCAGTCTCATAATTCATTGCTCATTATAGCGTCTTTATAAGTGCTTGCCTCTGCTGGCCAGGTCTTTAGCCGTCTCTTTTCCAATGCCAGAGTTTGCCCCCGTGACTATGGCTGTCTTTCCCTCCAGAGACACGTCTGAGGACCACTTGGGGGTTAACAGAGACCTAAGGAATGAAGTTTGAACATATATGAATATATAAACAAATCTGAATTGACTGACCTTCCAATAATAACAGGCAAAACAGTGAAGGTCACACATTTCAGTCCTCATATAAGGTTAAAGGTCACAGCAATGCCGACTAAACTGAAACACCAAACTGCACTTTTTATTTGTTCTTAAATCAGGTATTAAGAAGAAGTATTAACGTTGTTAAGAGCTACAGATACAGAGATACTGGTGAGTAAGGGTTGTCATACCTGATTGCTTGCATTTCTGCAGTCGGTGACTTAAAACTCTGTATTTCGTCAATGTTGCATCAAGACTCCCGTCCAGAGAAATGAAACGCAGAACAAAAAATAAGAGAGAGGGAGAGGGGAGACAGAGAATGACAGTCTTATTTTCTGTGAAATGTCTTTTAGTGAAGTGGAAATTCATAATTGCATACAAATCGTCCTCTGTTGCAAGGGTTTGGTTCGACAAATCGATTGAGACAAAATTGCGTTGCGGTTCTCGCAGAGCGAGCACATGACATGTGATGCAGCCTTTCGATAAGCCAAAGGGAAATTTTGTGCATTTTGTGCAGTTTGATAATGCCTATGATTGTATCTGAAGTGTTTTTAATAAGACTGGAAGCTCGAGTTTCACAAGCAAAAATCATCATCAAACTATATTATAATATTAGTGATAACAGACACAGATAAAAAAATTTTTTAGCAGGTGTGATTCTCTGTTCAGCGGATTCTGCAGCTGAAGTTTGAAACCTGGTCGCACAGGTGAGGCGACTGTAATTTCAGCATTTAACCACCGTGGATTTCCTGGTGCTTTCCACAGGAAGGTCTCACTTATTACCGACTGAATGCATGAGGATGTTATTTTAATTACTAGTTTGAGCAATAGTGTCACTTGACTGTGTGTGATTCTTCACAGGAAAGGTGAACCTGGTCATTGAACATTCATTACACACCTCTCTTATTTTATTATCTTTTGTTTTTCGTTGCTTTGTTTCACATATCTGTGGCGTTAATGAGTTGCAAGTTTTAGTTATTATAAAGTTTTAATAAAACTACAGGTTTTTTTGGAGGGGGTGGGACAGCAGACTTTAAAAGACTTTTTAGTTGGGCTTTATTTTTACTTTGTTTTAGTTTATTATTTTCTGCTGCTTTATTATTAGGATTTTTTAATCTAGAAATCTACCTCTGTGAGATTATGTTTCCACAGCTGCTTTTATGGAGATGACTGATTCTGTCTGATTCTGTCATACTGGTGATTGAGAATGTGTGTATGAATCGTATAAACCTAAGGGCGTGAGGACATTTTAGTAAAGTGTGGATATTTTAGGGTCTGGTCCTCATGTTCCTTAAAAGGGCTTATAGAGGGTTAAGACCAGGTCTTAGGGTTACGGTCAGGCATTTAGTTGGGATGGCTAAGGTTGGGGTAAGGGGCTGGGGAATGCATTATGTCTATGAGTGTCCTCACTACGAATGCTGGTATTCCTTATGTTGTGGGGACCTAAATTTGTTTACACGGTCACATTATGGGGACTTGTTTTCCTTATGGGGACAAAAAAAGTCCTCATCACATAAATGACTGAATACCAAGGTTTCATGTGTGTAAATAAATATTGTTTGATAAAGACTGGTTGACTTAGGTCTGGTATAAAATAAAAATGTTACAACAGAGACCTTACCTTGTCTCACATTATTTTGATGCTCGTATGTAATTATAATAATTATACTTTACATACAAGCATCATATACATCCACTCAACTTTGAGATTTGTCATCATTGGTGTGCTAACTGGCAGTTACCAGTAGGGGGTGGACTGTAGCAACAAGCAGTGGAACACAACCCCACACACACACACACACACTCACACAGTCAATGGCTTACCATAACCTTAACCTAACCACAATTAAACTCTTAGCCCTCATTAGAACCAGGTTTTAGGACTAGTGGTCCTGACAAGGTCATGTTTTTAGGCCAGAAAAAGCTTAAAAATATAACAAACACACACATGGAAAGTTGGAAAAGCAAGAACTCAAATCATTTAAAGAAACAGTCAAGTTGTGTGTTTGCCATCCAGGCAAATCTCATGTAAACCATGTGAAAGTTAGTCATTACTTCCTGTTTTCACACCCTAAGAGAAGATGCACACACACACACACACGCATATATATATATAAACACACTCCTGCTGACCCAAACCAGGTCTAAATGAGTGCTGCCAGCTCCTCTCATGTGGTCTCTCTGTGACGCTAGTTGGTCTGATGGCTAGATTAGTTTTTCCTCACAGCTGCTCAACATCGCCAAGCCCCGATGAAAGGCCGCCTGCCTTCCTCCCCGTCTGTCAGCGCGGGGACAAAGACAAAGAGACTTCGCCACATGTGTAATTAGCATTTGCTTCACAAAGATTATAGATCATCTCGGGGAGATAAATGACTCATTGGTTGTAATTTGTCGAACCCCAGAATAGGAAAGTTGAGAGAGAGAGAAGCCACAGAGAGTGGGATGGCAGCCATCCCGGAAAGGGTTAGATGCAAAACACATTTTAATTTCAATCAAAAAAATATTCTTTCAGTCATTCATTGCAACGCGTCTGATTGATATGTACATAATTACTGTAAGGATGCATACATCAAATGAGCTCAGAATCAAACGGTCCCTTTCCTAGAAAGGGAGGCTCTAACTAACACATCCACAAATCAAATGAGAGGAAGCAACAAAAGGAATATTCATTCTTATTTCACAAAATATATCATGCTGGTTTTTCTTTTGAAGTGTACATAAGCGTCGATCACATTCAAATCTGACAGATCACATAAACTATCTACTTTAAGTAAACTGGCTGCTGAAATTCAATTATTTTTTCTTCATCAAGGCTTGCACAGGAAAACATAATGAAACAAAACAAACCAGTAATAAAATAGCTTATCAAATGCACAGCATTTTTCTTAAGACACAAACTGCACCTGAGGTGCAATAATAAGATGAGAGTACAAAAAAAAGATAAACAGGATAAACAAGCGTTGTACCAGAATTAGATGTGTCTCTGTACTACAGACTGTAAAATAGCTTTTATTAGATCCTGCAAATGTAAAAAAATATGGAAAAATCACTCCCTTAAAAAAAACAAAAACTTTAATCTGACTCTGCCAGATCATAATTTAGCCATTAAATTAAATTAAACTTCTCCCTTAAAATATTTACTTTCATGGCAGTCTAATATTCTACGTGGTGGATATTGAGTTAGGTAGGGAAACTATCCAAACTATCCAAAAGTCAATTTCACACTGGTTAGTCACTGGAGTCAGACGACTGCAGTGCAGGCTATTTAATATTAAAAAGGTGGGAAATAGTAAATGTACCAAGTCTTTTGTGTCAAGGCCCACCTACAGTTTCCACACAGGCATAAAAACAGGATGTTCTTCCAGTCAGAACTCTAATTTCACATCCAATTCCCAACAAAATTTCCCATCACCGTCTGGAATGAAGGGAGTTTCCATTTGAAAAAGGCCTGCAGCTTTCCGATGAAAAGTGAAAAAAGGCCTGGTAGAGATGCCCAAGGTGACTGTTTTCCGTCTGAAGTCTGGAGTGGGACGAGTTATTGAAGATTACAATTTAATAAAATGATGAACATGGATTGATATTTTCACATTAGGGTTAAAAATCCTCCTTGGTCAGCAGACTGATCAGATTTTATTCGAATCAACCGCAATCTTCCTTCTTAGTCATTAAAAGCTGGTGTGTTTTGAAAAATAAGTTTTCTGGTTTTATTGGGAGCTACAATATATATATACATATATACTTATATATAAAAAATACAGCCACAGGTCACTCTTCACTTCCCCATCGGCCGCTCCTCCATCATCTCATGGACCGGCAGTGTCTCATCTAGTACTGTGGTGTGGGACGTGGAATCCCCTCGTGACCTCGGGTTGCCCCGGAAAACCGGAGCGGCCTCACTGGCCTCTTCCTGGACTGGGCTTCCGAAGGCATCGTCCGGCCCTGTTCCTTCGCTGCCTACGGACGTCTGGCTGACGTAGACGACAATGACATCGCCGCTGAAGTTCATCACCTGACCGCTGGAGATGAAGGTGGTGTTGTGGTTCCCCAACACCTGACCTAATCAGGAAAAAGAGATAAAAAAAAAAAAAACTTATTATGCTGCTACTTTTACCTGTTTTTATTAGTAGTAAGTGTTGTTGTGTGACTGTTCTATTATACTGCAAAGTGAAAACTAACTAAATGTAAATATTCAAGGGTGAGGAATTTAATTTAGGGATAATACTTACATTTATGTACATTTCCCTTGAATTTCGTTGAACACAAATTACCACACTTCCTGCTTCTAATGTGCATCAGTGACAAAAACAGGGGTATGAATCAACATCCCCACTTCCCTCTCTGGTATAGAAAATAGCACTTTTTTGGGGAAATGTGTAGAAATATGAACGTATATATATATATATATATATGTATAGTGTCGTTGTGTAAAATGCCGTCTTTAAATTCTCCTTTGACACACTAAACTTCATGACATTTATGAAAGAGGCGGACTAAGTCTTAGCTAACCTCGCATGACAAATGGATCGTGGGTGTGATGACCACGCACGCTGACCACAGCGTCATAGACATATGCCATATCATGTCCTTGTTGCCATATTTGTTCCAGAATGTCCAGAACATTTTAGTGTGAGAAAGCTCAAGACCTCTCAAAACAAAAGCTTTAGGGTTTTACAGACATGGCTGAGAACTCGCTGTTCAACTTTTTATAACCTTTACTTCATCCAGCGACACGTTCCTCTAAGTGAATCATCTGCACAATCTCCTCATGTCCATGTATGGCTCACATATGAATTCGAGCCAGTCAGGTAAATTAAGAAATAAACTGTCCCTTTTTTTATTGTTTTGCAAGACACCTTTCATCACATTAAGCCTCTGGTTCCTATTTTATCCAGTCGCCTGTCTGACTTTCCAGCAGACAAAATAAGCCGACCCTCCGTGACTCACGGCTCATGTTTCATTTATTCACACATACACACACACACACAATTGCAGTCAATTCAAGCAAACAGGCTTCATTTGGACACACAAAGACAGACAAACTCACAGAGAGAGAGATAGAGAGAGTGTGTCTGTGCTCCCCATTTGAGAGCCTTTCCCGGAAAAGCAGTCTGAGAGGTCCAGCTTCAAACTATGACATTTCACCACAACTCTGAAAACAAAGCGCCATGGATTCTGCTGGGGTTCTTCTGTTTATCCTTTATTTTTTTTATTTTTTTTAATACCAGGCTGATTTTCCTGGATGCCCAACAACTCAGACAGCGGTAAATGTGAACTCTAGTAGAACCCCCTCGCCTGATGAATCTCCAACTGAACCAAATTTGGAAGCAGTTTTGCCTAAAAAACATCTAGAGTTACTTGGTCTGGTCAGCTGCCAGTGTAATTCCTAGACTTAAAGGATGAATCTGGGTCATTAACATTGCTGATGAGCCTTTAAGCAAACACATAAAACGTCCATAACTTCTATGTTGGAGCCGCTAAACGACCAACAGATGACATTTATATTGCAAACCGGTCAGCCTCTACTGTATGCGTGAGACTTTCAGATGGACAGGTGAAGTTTCTGACCTCATAACCTTTAAATAGCACGAGCGGGAAGCCGCTTTAATCAGCTGCCATTACTGCATGATGGGAAATGGTGTTCAAAACATGTAATTAAAGCGCTCCGTTGTCAGTCACAGTCGTTGAAAATAGTCTTCACAAAGTCTCTGAGTGTGTGTGTGTGTTGAAAGTATTACTCAAGTTGCACACATCTTGCTTCAATTAAAGCTGTGGTCACTTTGCACAACCCTATGGAACTCTGGGTAAACAGGAGCTCTGCGCTGTGAATGCCATCGTTCGCTGACGCGCTCACACACACACACACACACACACACACACACACACACACACTTAACACACTGAAACATACAAATGCATATTTTTATTCTTGCTGCCTGTGTGTGTGTGTGTGTGTGTGTGGTCTCAACTCTTGATACTGGTTTTAATAAAACATATTCTTCAAAGAAAAAGAATCACACAGGCTTCGTATTCTTCTGCTGAATGTGATCCTTTGTTATGAGTTGTGTTCAGCATGCTCACCTAATGATACCCCCAGTTTGAGTGAACCACTTTCCCCCCGATCACACTGTCCTAATAATACTGCTCTTATAATTCACCGTAACCACTCAGTGGCCAGCGCATAAATATGTTTGCCACAGATTTTTAAAGGCCGCTGTGAGAACAATACAAGTTCATAATTGTGACTGTAAAACTTTCCATAGAAACCGACATGAGTTTGAGTTGAATGTTATTCTTGGTGGCTCGTCCCTCCCACTTTGGGGGTAAGGGAACACTCAAATCATGTATGTGTATGACCCTGTGGCAACAGAGCGAAGACTGCCTACACAAACCCAGAACGCATCAAAGAGTCCACCTGGCAAACAACTGTGGTCCCAACGAGCCATTATCCCCATCACGCACAACCACCGCGTGTTCAGTTTACACAGAGATTACTGAGCGGCTATAGCATTCTGGGATTATACTCGCATATATATGAAATCCTGTTATTACATCTGTTTTTATACATATTTTGATTCAGTACTTTTTGAATTTTGATCTGATAATTATGGGATCTGACTTTTTAACCCCACAATATCAAGTACCACGCTGTCATTATGAGATTCATCCATTCATCAACCGCTTTATCCTTCACACAAGGGTTTTTCCGGGGGGGCAACAATCATCACACCTACAGTCAATTAAGAGCGTCTAATTTGCCTCATCCCCAAATCTGCATGTTTTTGGACTGTTGGAGGAAACCAGAGATGATTTTGTGATAGTCAGACAAATATGTGAAAAAATAATAAGAAATGTGATTTCTTTAAAAACATTTCCTTCCTTCCTTCCTTTAAATCTCTAACTTTGTCTTAGTCGGTAAACTTCTTGAAGTTAGAATGGCTCAATACCACTTTAACTGAATCTGAGGTAGTAGCAGTTATGTTTTTCACTTTGAAATAAAAAATACTTTACTCATTATGTCCCTTTGTTGACCTAAAAGTGCATAAAAACAAAGAGGTGCACTGTAGTAGCCGTCAAGGTTGTTTTTCTTTAAAAATTTCAAATAAATGATGTTTGTCATATTTAACCCAGGTGCAACTCAAAGGTTAGCAACAGCATTAGTTTCCCTAAGTTAAGATAAATATTTGCACGCACGAGCCGGCCAGTGCTACTGTAGGAATTTATGTCGGAATATTTGAGGGACAGTGAAAAGTGAAAAGTTAACAACTTACCTGTTAATAAGACATTGAGCTGATGTATTTGTGTTTAGGGAAGCATTTACATCATATTTAGGGTAAACAAATCACATCAGATTTCTTTGCAGATATCCAATCCAGTCATTTTGGCCAGCTCATTCTTATTTTTGAACCTACCTGAGGTAAGCGTTGGTTCATCCAGTTGACTATGGAGGCTCTCGGGTGAACAGTCAAGTTCTGAATCCCCAGAAGAAAGCTTGTTTCCACTACTGTCCTCCCAGCAAAGTCCCTGGCCTCGCTCTGGTCCAGACGCCTCAGGTGGCTTGTCCAGGTAGAGATCTCCAACAGACGAGGAGGAGGAGGTCATCAAGGGACTGACCGAGGACATCACAGACGTTGTACTAGTCTCTGACGAGTTTGTCCTCGTCAGTATGTATAATTCCTCCTGTTTTACAAGCGACCTGTCAATCACGTGAGGTTTGAACTCCGGTGGCACCAGAGCCTGAGACACAGGCAGGCAGAGTTCAGGAAGTGGAGTGGATGGAGGGACTCCAGACGAGGTGTGGACGAGTGGAGAAGAAAGAGAGACAAAAGATGCAGCACCTGTTTCACTCTTGCACAAAACTATCTTCTGTTTAGGTCCATCACCCTCACTCTTCTCTCCATCTCCTTCCCGCTCTCCATCCAGACCTCGACATGAGCAGTTTGCTAGAGTCCCAGGACTGACCGCCTGGCTGCAGTCCTCATTCTCCCCGACCTCCAGAGGCTCACGAATGGAAATCACACACACGCAGGAACCTACAATAAGAGGAGACACACTCACAACCTCCTCCTCCTCTTCTTCCGACACCTCTTCTGGTTCTCCAGAGCCTTCGCTCTGATCCTCTGTCACCGCCTCCTTCATATTTGCTTCCGTCTCCGTCCTATCTGCTGTAAACGGCAGCGAGACCTTGACTTCAGGTACAGATGTGAGGAACGTGCACGGTGGGTCGTCTGTTGGGTTGTGAGGTGCTTGGCAGATGAGCTTGGTCGTCTCACACGGTGCACACTTGGGGCCTCCGCTGTGGTATAGAGGGGCCAAGGTCTCCTAGAAGGAAAGAAGAATTGTCACTTTCTGCATGCATTTTAAACATTTCCCAAATCCTATGTTCACAAGTAAGTACTGTTTGTTTTTTTTATATTTTCACAGATAGAACATGTGGCTGACTTGATGGCAGGTGAAAACACTCATTTATTGTAAAGGTAACCCATCATTTCTTCCACTATTTTAAACGTTTCACGTGTTACAAGTGGCATCAACATTTTCCAAGGTCCTAAAATTGATTTAATTGAAGCATTACCTGCTGTATTCTTGTCCTCTTCAGATTCTGAACACACGATCGCAGATTCACTAAACAAAGAGGCAACACACTGCACATCACAATACTACAAGAAAGAAAACATCAGTCGTATGGAGAACTTTGAGCTGTAACTCACCAGAGAGTAATTTCAGTTTGTCCTTGTAGCAGAAGAGGAGCAGGATGAGGAGACACAGAACAGTGATGACTGACAGAACCGAAACTATGACCCACGAGGAAGCTGCGCCTGTGAGAAAGGCAACTTCAGAGCTCTCGTTTCTACATTTACTGTCAGTTTACTGCTCAGTAGAATCAAGTCTGTTTGTTTGTTTTTTTTTTCAAAAAACGTGGAGCAGCAGGACTCGATTGCTTTGATTGATTTCTGCAGATGTGAAACTTTGCTTGAAAGTGTGGCACGTGTTTCACGTTACTCACCAGACACATGTGGTCCACACACTGCATCAGCCTGAGCGCTGCCTGGATGAGTCTCAGTCCTGCCCTCAGCCTTACAGCTGGAAGAGCAGGGAAAAAAATCGGATTAAATAGGAAAACCTACATGGGGAAATGTGTTATTGATTCAGATTGTTTTATTCTTTTATTCCCCCCCAAACACAGTGCATCACCAAGCTTCCAACCTCCCACTCGAGATAGATTTGTCTCCGTCTGTCTGTCAATCATCATCATCATCATCGTTGTCAACAGATCTGGACAGCGGTGGAAGCTGGTGTGTGGCTTGTGGTCTGCGTGTTTGTGTGTACTGATTTTTTGTTACTTATATAAGGAACCTTTCTGGTATGACACAATGACTTCTTCAGGGCCAGAGAGCCTCATGGGGACCAAAGCCTGGTCCTAATAAGGCAGGACCCCGATTCTGAGGCTCCGGTGACACATTTTGAATGTAATATACATGTCAACTATTCCAAAGGGGCAAAAAATCAAACAGCACTCTGTGGTTCTTTATCATTAATCCACTGCAATGAAATATTCTCCCTGGCTGCACAGAAATGTGAGTGTGTGTGTGTGTGTGTGTGTGTGTCCACGCTTACCTCGTCCATGGTCTGCACTGTTCGACGTTGTTGTCGGCAGAGAAAAAGCCTTTCTTGCACGCGACACAGATCTTCCTTCCATTGGTGGATTCTGAAACAAACGGCAAATACATACATATCACAGTATGTATTTGTACATTGTGTACGCTGTGTCACTGTGTGGCACTGTGGACGTGACTTGTGATTGTGTGTCTCACCAGGATCGACCTCGAGTCCGTACCCAGCACTGCAGATGGGTATCCTCTCACAGTACTCACAGTTGATGGGGTAGCATTGCAGGTGAGGGAGGCAGCGACACGGTTCCTCTGCAACTGGATTCTCAGGCCGCTCCGTAAATCCCTTAACTAGGAGTCAAAGCGAGTGGGAGAGTGTTTTAGAGCAAAGTTAGGTCCAAAACCGTTTTGTGCTGTGTCTAAAACTGCACTGCATAAACTGAATCTGTGCTTGCTGCTTCTGTTTAGTTTGGAACTGTAGTTTTGAGATAAACAACTCCAAAGTAATTACAGATAATTCGTTTTTTTATTCCAGTTTTAGTTTCCCTCACAGAGATGTTATTCTTTTCCTTGGCCAAGATAAAAGTGTATATATGTATATTTATGCATTCTAATTGATGCATAAGCCCATGTGACACTTTCCTGGATAATTATTTTTATCAATTCTAACATCAACAATTACAGACTGGAACATTCTCTGTGGTGATCAGAGAAAATCTCGTTAAAGTCGACTCTCAAATTTCACTACGACAATAAATACTTAAGGCCGCTTTCATGGTTATTTTTTAAACCCACAAAGAAGAAGACGTCGGTACTGACTTGGATCGCAGAACTTCTGCTGAAGACAGCGATCCTCTTCAGTCAAGCCGGGTTGGTATTCGCCACGATTACATTTAATACATTTCGTCTGGTGGAAATCAGTGCAGTGGGTGAGCACACGTAAGCCTGAGAGGAAAAATGGAAAGAAAGAGACGTTAGGGAGGGAAAATAAAGACGATTGTATCAACAAGAAAAACTCTGTTAAACTCTGTTTGAAGCTGTTTTTCTCTTTTAGACTAGATTAGTGGGTATGTGATGTAAATGGAAATGTGTGTCTGTAAGACAAGAAGTCGAAGTGCCATTTATTCAATGATTGGCATCAGCCGGCTATAATTTCATTAAACGTGCTTATTTTCATGTTCTCAGAAACTTGATCTTGCTCAGAAACCGAGTTTTTTTCCATATGAATGTTTTTGATCAGCTGTTTTATGTGTTTAACATTTAGGTTATACATGATTTCTATTTAAAATAGAAAAGTTCACCGCGGTGCAGACAGACATGACAAATGGGGACACAGACAATAAGTGGTATAAGTTGTTAATCAGCAAATGTGTATGCAATTTTCTGCATCATATGTTAAGCTCTGATTTCTAGAGAGTGTGTGTGTGTGTGTGTGTGTGTGTGTGTTTGTGTGAGTGATCTCTTTCTACACTTGTGTTGACAATAAAATGTCATTGTTAAGACGTTCAGTTTTCAGGGTTTTGAGGTTCAGGCTGGTTTTTGAGTGAAGTTTAGGTCAGGGTTAGTGTAGTAAGTGTAGTTAGTGTATTATTCTTACCTGGCCCACACTTCTTGCAGCACCTGGAGTCTTTAATGTAATGACTTTCATCACACTTGACAGGTTTGGAGATCACATCCGTCCATCCCACATCTGTATTGCTGATCCTCTGATGGTCGCGGGGGGAGCGGGAGCCAGGCTTCGAGATCACATCCTTAAAAAAAAACAAACATGTCAAATATTAAAAATAGGCTTTCTGTTGTTTTGTAAGTTTAGCTTTTAATATGACAGTGTGTTCTTTCTGCAAACAAAAAATAACCCAGTTTGATTTTACTGAACCATTATTTTCCCTTGATAAACGCCACGCTTCACTGCGTCTCCCCTCTTCACTCTTTATTCACATGAGATATTTTGAGATGTCAGTGAGTAATGAGAGGAAGAGGACGATGGTTAGAACATTTCCAAGACACAACCAGGAATTCTTTCCACAATGTCAGAAGCACTTGACCGCAGCAGCGTTCAGCCTCCAAACCAACAAACTGAAACCCTATAACACCCAGACTCACAAAGAGAACCAAACGGAATTAAATGCAATCATCTCTAATTGGACTTGAATTAATAAACAATGGACTGCAGATGCTTTCCCGCTCCACATTAGTGAGATATTAAAATGTAATTCATGTAATTATCAGCTTAGTCAACTGGCCCATTACATAAATACAACAAAGAGAATGAAATGTGGGATTTAAAAAGGATCTCATGGGTGTGACACTTCTGAAAAATCAGTCGTCCTGCTTTATTTTTACCATAAATAAAGCAATAAAGTCTTTTTTGCCATGATTCATCAGTGAAATCCACAGCATTAGCACGGAGCACCAGAGTTCTTGTTACAGTGAAACATCTGGGAACTCTAGTAAAAAAGAAAAAGGTCCACAAAGGTAAAACCAAGCACACATACACAGTGTACCCACCCACCAGCCGCCCTCACCACACTGCTGAATTAGAGAATCTGGCTGTTGTGACAGAAACTATGCCAAAGCCACAGTGTCTATATAAATGTAGAAAAACACAACCTATAGACCAGACTGTGCTCTGACCTTTTTCACATTCAGCACTTCTCAACGTTTATTTTTCCCATGAAATTATACACCTTTTTTGTCCTATAGTAATTTGTACACTGGAGAAAAATTGGTGCTGCAGCAACATTCAGCAGAAACAACTTCCTTTCTGTCATTATAGCAACTGGAACTTTCTTTCCTATGATGTATCTGTGTGTCTGCGACTTACGATGCATATAGAAATGCCCTGTCCTCTTGGTGTAGTATCATATTCATGCATTAGTATGATAAAAAAAAAAAAATCAACAATCCAACAATCCATGGGAGCAAATCAAAAAGAGAAATATATGGATACTGTTCTATTCAAACAGCCTTCTCTTGCTTTCACACACCTCCACGGCAAAAATCTGTCGAGTATGGGCGTCTGTCTGCTCGGCCTCGGGCAAAAACAGCAACAACATGAACACGAGCAAGCGTTTAATTACCTCCCACTCAGTGTCTCACACATCAGCCAGTCTTTGTTTTATAATCTTACCAGAGAAATAATGAAGCTCATGGCTCCGACCGCAGCTCTAATGAGGACCATGTGCTGCAGTAAACAGATGTGACAGAGGTAGGGAAAGGTTCCCATAACTATAATGTTCATGTCTCGGAGTGGATTAGATGGATTAGATCAGATTAGATTAGATAGATCGATGAAGACACATCTGCAGAGACATTGTTGGTCAGTCAACAAGACTGAGCCAGAGCACACAAGAACCCGAAAGAATGCTGCGAGCTGTGTTTTCGCTCCGGCCACATCTAAACATTGGGTCTCAGCTAACATGGGCCAAGATGTTTTCACACACTAAACACAGGAAGAAGAAAGGAGCTGATCCACCCTATATGATTATAGGTTATCACAACGCTAAAGATAGGACGTCCACCTCAAAGTTGACACGGTACGGGCAGAAATATACAGTTAGGTTTGAATGTGTGTGAAGCAAAAATTGTAAAAAATAAAAATGGGGTTAAATACGGTACATTTGCATTGAATGGAAAAATACACAAGCATTGCAAGTGCTGCCCTGCCCCCGTGGTGAGGATTTTCTGATTACCCTTCCCTGTCTTTCTTTTATCTTCCTTCAAAAATCCTTCACCATCCGTGTGATCCTATCGAGCAGGGGTGCGATACAGAGTGCATTCCTTCTGCCGTCAGCGCACAAGAGAATTTGCATAACGGCCACAGCAGCCACTGGCAACGAGCCTAAAGAAGCACAGTGTGACTTTTAGGCCTCTGTGTTTCAGGCAGTCGTGATAAGGTGCCGTAAAAAAAAGAAAAAATGAAGCATATTGCACAACACCCTGAACCTTTGAAGTTCCACCTGCTCAAATACAATAAAATTTTGATCTCAAATCCTATGTATATATATATTTATTGCACAATTTTTACAATATGCACAATTACAACTGACTTCATAATCATGAAATAAATCCTCCAGTCTGCGGTAATTGATTCAGGGAAATTGACAGCGCTTAATAAAAAAAAGTGAGTCAAAGCAAAGGTTTAAAGACAATTACAATTTCTCCTCTCTTCAAACAAAGGTCTATTGTTTTCAAGAACAAATACCTAATAAATCACTTGAACTCCAGCCCCAATCAAGTTTGGAGCTGCAGGCCTGAGGCAGCGTTGTGTTATCGCTCAGGCCACAGTAGACATAACACGACCACTGATGGAAGTTTAAAGGTAAATATTGAGAAGGAAAGAGGTAGAGAGGGGTTGTTGATGGGTGGATGACAGAAGGATGGAAGAGTGCATGACTGGATGACGGTGAGTCTTAAGTACAGGAGCCCCATAGGTACAGAACGTTTTATTATCATATATTGACTTTTAAGCTCTGGCATCTTGAAGTAATCCTGTATTGCTCAATCAGACAGTTTGAAAAGAATTTGATCTGCTTTGGATGAAGCAGTCGAAAAACCAAAGAAATGAAGGGGAATTCATTGGGGATATGGTGAGTCAGTAATGGCAAGACCATGGTGAGAACAAACCAAAGCCAAGGGTTTGCAGTGTCACCTTCAAAACGAACACGGAATAATCCTGTGCCTCGTTTTGCACACTGACTCATTTTTCCGTGCATAATATCTGTGTTTGCTCACTCTCCTTACCACTGCTTTTAAGTGAAAAACCCTTTTTTCCCCCGTGCCTTTACCTCTCTGCATCACTCACACAAGCATGCACGCACACACACACACACACACTGGTGAAACAGAGGGAGAAAAACAGGGAAGAATGAGGATCTGTTCCAGTCAAAGTCGTAAGCCTGGCTGACAGTAAAACACAAACACACACACGTTTTTGTACAGCGATCACAGTGAGTACACTCACTGAAATGCAACCTTAACCAGCACTAACTAAATGCAAAACCCCAATCCTTAGACTAAACCTAATTCTAACCCTAAAACCAGGTCTTAATCCATAAAAAGGGGACAGAATGTCGTCTGTTTTTTTAGTCCACACAAAGATATATACATTCCATATAGTTGGACAAACAAAGCCTTAACCCTAACCCTTAATCTTTACTAAACTTAATCACAGTTTCCTATGAGGTTCTGTCTCATTGAGGACTACTGTGTCAATGCCAGACGAGGTCCTAAAGAGGTAACCAATGCAAGCACACAAACATTAACACACACACACACACACAGACACAGATCTGGTGCCCAGCAGTCCCACCACTCCAACCACATCTTGTAAACTTCTCCACCTGGACGAAGTTAGCTGGTTGGACTAAACAACAACATGGACATCAACTTGTCATTGGACATTCACTCGGTTTTCTTTCTTTTCTCGAAATTGTGGCATTGGATCAGCGCTGACATCGAACAGTCTTGTTGTTATTTCAATTATCCATGCCTTTGAGCAATATGGCACTGACACACTGCCGCCCTAGACCACTGCCAACAGCAGCGCAGCGAAATGTCATGCAGGCACAAAGTTGCGGTTCTATCTTGTGTGGGAAATGCAGCCAGCGGCTTCATCCCTGGATCCCTGCAGCACCGTTATTGTTGCGCGCAACTCATGAGCCATTTGGCACACGCGCTGGTCCCCCCCCGTCTGTGCCGGGACTGTGTTTTGGTGGTGGAGGGAGAAGAGCCTCTTGTGGCCAGCGGCGTTTTTGCAGTGAGTGCAGGAGAGGTGGCCGCGACCCAAACCCAACAGTTTCCAGTCAATGTCCCGGCATAAAAATGCAACCATCCTCCACACTTCCCTTCATTCCACCTCAGAGCAGATGATACAAATCATCTCGTGTTTTGTTTTACATTTTAACGGCCATCTACTCTAGAAAAACACACCATCATCAAGTAAAACTCGCACCTTTCTTTCTTCTTTTTTTTGCTTTGCCATATATTTAAAAAAAGTAAACAACCGATTGCAAGTTTAGGAGAATATATCTGTATGTGTTCTTTTTTTTTTTTTTTTAGAGTAAAACATTCTCTACTTTTGATTTCAGGGAAATAAAAACAAGTTTCAGTCGCAGAAGTGTGTGTTTTACCTGTGCGTAAAAGGTGACGAGCGCACACGTTATCCAGCCTCGGAATATCCAGCTTGTAGAAAAGGTCAGTCTCATTTCTGCTGGATGAAGGTGATGATGACCAGCTCCTGCTGAGACAAACTTGACAAACTTTTTCAGACAAGAAAATAACTGAACGCTGAGATCAGGGGGGAAAAAACAGTTCTGGGCGCACTTAATCACTTCTGCTTGCGCGGAAAGTCGTGGCGGAGCCTCCACAGCGTCTCATGGGGCATTGTTGCGCCCTCATTCCCGGTTAGTTCAGCAACAGTTCCCACCTCTGCTCTGCTCTCATCTTCTTCCCTCTGCTTTCACCCACGCTTTGTGAGAGAGGGTGGATGCATGCAGCAGCTTGTAAAAGTAGAGTGAGAGGCTGAGGGAGGGTGGGAACTCCTCCCACCACCTTGTCATACTTCATGTCAAGAAAAAAATAAATACTCTCAACACTTCAGGGTAAGCAGTGAAGTCTATTTGTGAGTGAATGAATGAATGAGTGTGTGACAGTTTTAGTTTGTATGATTGCTTTAGGATATTGTTGTGACATAATTGGCATTTTTCACTTCTCCTGTTGCAATTGTAACTCACTGGTGTTTTGTTTCTTTTATGTTATTTTACTTGCACGTTGGGGCTGTTTAGACACTAAATAAACTTCTCTGACTCAGAAACGCTCATGCACTATCGGTGTAGTCAGATAGTATTTTAAATATTTGTCATGTGATCCCTGAGAGGACTGCTTTACAAACGGTGCCATGACCTCACACCACCATAGAATTCAAATGTGACCTCACTCACTGGAGGCAAAGCATGTGGTCACTTTATGAAACATTTCACTTCCTACATGAGCCATTCATCCTGGAACCATGTGGGCTGGTGTGAGTGCAGTTCCTGGAGCATGACTCCTGGAATGGTGTACGTAGAAGAAAAAGAGTGACTGCAAATATGAAATAGTGCAGGTCGTCTACGCAGGTAGAGAGAGGGGGGAAAACACTGCTTATTTCCTTGTAAATTTGCATCGCACACTGAACCCAGCCCACTTTGGCGAGGCAAGAAAGGGGAGGTTTGAGAAAATGGACGATTTGTTCTCTTCAAGGTGACAGTTATGCAAATATTGAATTGCATGTTTAGGCCCGGGACGGATGAAAGACGGTGTGGGTTGGCACAGGAAAGGAAAAGTGATCATGGAAAAAAAGAATGAAGCAATACTCACTTATTGTAGCAGGGGGGGCACACACACACAAACACACCAAGCATGGGGTGAGGCTTCAGTGGAGAGACCAAAAGCTGGTCCTAATGAAGGAAAACCTCATTTGAGAAAAACTGGTTAAGTTTACGGCAAAGATTTGAATTGTGGTTAGGTTAAGGTCAGGGTTAACTGGTAATTAAGTTAGAGATAATGATTTGTTTAGGGCGTTCAGTTCAATGGAAGTGACTGCAGGGTACTAAAAAGAACAGCTGTGCAAACATGTGTGTGTTTGTTTGAGTGACATGTTTGGAAATAAGAATAAAAGGATGTGAGTGAAGGGTTTTTGTCCTGTACTGGGGATTTCTTGTTTGGGTATACTTCTGTTCATGTGTTGTGAGAGGAAACTTGTTATGTACTTCTGAGTGTTCTAATTATTTTTGTTGTAAAATAAATCAATGGTGGAAAGCACACACACACAAACACAATTATGAAAAACATGATCTAGTTTTCAGATAAAAAGCAGCCGATCATTGCATTAAAACAAACGATGAAAGCATACAGTAAAAAAAAAGCATCTTAACAGCAGAGAAAATGGAGGGGAAAAAATGAAAGCTTTGACCTGAGCCTGTCAAGGTAATGGGTTCTGTCCTCCCTCTCTTCATGTTTTTTTTCTGAAAGAAACATGCTGAGGGAAGCTGTTTTGCAGTGGGGCCCCTGTAGCTGTTGCACAGTAGCAATTAAGAGCCAGATGTGACTGTTTTAGCAATAAGAAACCTCAGCTTAACTCTGAACGCACCCAACTACATTCACACTGAGGTCTTTCCTTAAAACTAAATCAAACCAGCAGCGCAGAAAAGCCCTCGTTTAAGGCCAGCGTTAAACGCAGAAGTCACTTTACAGGCGATTAATGACGTATAAAGATAAAGATCCACTATGGACAGACCATGGACAGACGCCATGCTGGTTTACAAGCATCAAGTGACCGGGGTCAGACTGAGCAGCTCTGTACGTTTGTGGGTTGTGTTGCTAAGCATCAATTACAACAATCCCAAGTTCATGGAGTGGGTCTATTCCAGACAGCTCATGGACGCAAAAATGCGTGCACTCACACACCCACACACACACACAAAATAAGCCACCGAATGGTTCACATTAATGTAACACACTCATTACTTGTTCCACAGAAGAAAGCAGCCACAGCCTGTTTTTGGTATTAAGAATTTGGAGGAAGCTTCAAGGGTTAGGCAGGGTCTCCCCAGAACACACTGAAAAGTGCACAGGGCAGAAAAACATGCACATGGTCCTCAGATCCACAGAGAGCAAGCAAGCAGTGGAATAAAAACATTAAAGCCCAGCCACCGTGTTCCGGTGGTTTTCAGACTGGAACTGCAGCGCTTCTGCTTGCTTTGGAAACAGATGTGATGTGTGAATCATCCGAGTCACTGATGTGAGTAAGAGCTGCCAGCTGATGCCATTTACACACACAGAAACAAAATGTCAGGAAAAACACACACTTAAGGCAATACTGCGTGTGTATAGATTCTTATTCAGCCGGGGCAAAGCTCTCAAAAAAGGTGAGATTTGTGAGTACTTCAAGAAATTTTCAAGTCCAGTTGCCACTGATTATACAACATTTGGCAAAAGCAATAATGCTGTTCATCCCACACCCAGTGTTGCAGTCGAGTCCTCAGGGTTCGAGTCACAAAAAAAAGTCAAAATTTGAGTCCTCAGTGTTCGAGTCCAAATCATTAAGGTTGCGTCTGAGTCGGGTTCTAAGTTGGGCTCCAGTGTTCCACTCTGGCACCATTACGGATTTGACATTCAAACAGAAAATCTCTACACAAAGCAGAAATGACGTAGCTGGCAAACAACCGTTTGGCCCATCTTTATCGACTAAAAGGTTTGAATCCTTGTCTCCCAACTCAAATCTGAATGTAGTCAGTGCTCTAGTCTAAGTCCAGGACTCGAGGACAAGACTGCAGACTCCCACGCTGAAAAACAAAGCAAGGGCCCTTATGGTGCACACATGGCCCATGGTTCAGATTTATCTGGCCCTCAATAAAAGTCAAAACTACCCCTAAAATCAATAAACAAGGACAATATTATGAATGGATTATGAATGTTTGTTCCCCCTGCGTGGGAAGATTACAGATCACACTTCATTCGAGCCTGAAAAAGTGAAAATTGGTTGCATATAAAAATGGGTTATATTAGAATTACAGACCTGTTGGTCTAAACATGCCGTCACACTGAAAAAAACAGCCCCATGACACATATGAGGAATCTGTGGCAGCACACGCACACACACACATATCTACAGACAACAACACACAGACACACCCACACACAACACACTCTCTGCAGCTCCACCCCTGACACGGATCAATTATTTGTCCACCTGGCGAGTTATCAGCGACGATGGTTGAATATTAGCCGAAATATGCAAATACTGTCCTTTACCAGTGGGCGTTAACCAACTCGTGTAATGTTCAACCGTGGACCACAAATCTGCCTGACCCATTTCCTTTTTTAAAATGTAGTCCACTAACTTTTGCCAGGATGGTGACAAACCGCAAACACATATTGTGTTGTATGTTTTTCTCCGCTAGAATGCAGCTTATGCTTTTAATTCTTTGAGGAGAAGTGGACATGGTTTTTGACTGAAGTCAGTCGTCATAATTTAAAGATTTAGGCCGAATGTTAACCAAGTCGTAATTTAAGAAAGGCCAGATATCAGACACTGAGAGATAAGTGTAATCGCGAGAGCAGGTCGGTGCTTTTATTTCTGTAACAATAAGGGTGAACCTGTTGGGAATGTCCCGTAAAATGGACTTTGGTTCGTCATAATGAGCGCACAATAGACCACATCAAAGGCTGAGGGGAAGAGGAGTGAGAGTTTGTCTGCCAAATTGCTTCGTTTTACTGCCTTTGAACACCTGTCGACACAACAACAGCTCCACTGCAGACATTCAATGAAGCCGCCACGAGTACGTTTAAATTCAACTCACCGCTCGTCTTTTATTACACCATGACACCAATTTCAAATATACATAAGAGTACGGTCCTCTTCAGTTCAGTGTATGATACAGTTATTGACTGTTTCTCTTCGAGCATATCCAAAAAATAAAGAACGACAACGGAAATAATAAAAATAGAACCAAATACCCACTTTAGAAAAAAAGTACAAGAGACTGCAACACAGAGAGACATGAAGTTACGGACAGAGAGAGGGAATCATGATCAGTGTTCTCATCATCTTCACATTGCCAGACAAAAAAACCTCCATTAACAGTAGTGATGTTGTTCATTATGCATAAGCCTCTCAATTAAAACAATATCTACATGTGTATATATATATATATATTATATATATATAAGAACAAAAATACTAAGTGCAAATTTCTTTGGAAGTCGGAATTAAGTATGGATTCTCCTTCATTAAGATATAAATAAGTTATAAAATAGAAACTTTAAACAAAAACAAAAAAGAGAGAAAGACGTTGAAGAAATAAGAATAAAGGCAAGACGTTTTTTTGTTATTTTTTAAACTTCAAGTAGACGTTACTTCCGAGCCGTACAGAAGACGCTGCACAAGGCATCCATAGCAGACTGAGAGCCATCCCGTGGTTCGATCCTTCAGTACAAATTTCAAATGCAACCTGTCGTACAAACCCTTCGCTCCAAACTGACACTTAATATTCTAAATGACAGCCAGCAGGTCACAAGAAGTGCTGGACTGAAAACGTGATTTAATTCAGTGATGCGTTCATGTCCAGAGTGGTCAGAGAAACAAGTCCATTTTTGAATCATTTTCAGTTGGTTTTAGTTTTAGTTCCGTTTCTCCCTCTGGCTCGCTCACATTTTTCTGAAATGTCAATGTCAACAACACTGATTTGAAAAAGCAAATCTTTGACAATACCTCCGCCATGATTAGGAATGAAGACGTGATGAATGAGCAGAGGGGGTAGGGAGAAATAACCTTAGCCTTTCACCGCAAAAAACCACTGCTCTTTACCTTTAAATCGCAGGTCCTACCGCGCCGGAGATTTTCAAACGACACAAGTTTCTGCAAACCTTCGTTTCTTGAAAGAGAACAAGCAAGATACTCGACCATTAAGTTCTTTAAGCTGAACCAGTGCTTTGTTCAGGAAAATGAAATGTTCCCACAGACGGCAGGGCTTCGTCAGTTTAGTGTAGTGGTGGTCGATCGGTCAGCCGTCGCGATCACTTTTTTCTCTGGAAGACATTGGCCAGCATGGCGCCTGAGGTGGTCAGCTGACCCATCTTACTTAGGAACTTGGTCTTGGCATCCTCGCCCACCAAACTAGAGGCAATAGACATGGACCTTTAGGGGGAAAACACATTATAAAAAGTTGAATTGAGGGTAATCTCTGCTTTATGAAAGACAAACACAATCACAAAAAAAAGACTGTCTGTTGATGAGCTTAGATAATCCTCAACTCCATTGGAGAGTAAAGGCTGTTTGCCAATTCAGTCGCTCTCTACTTTTACAGTCTAACGGCTCTGCAAGTTCCTCTTTTCAAATCAACGAGATTCAGGCCGTTACAGCAGAGCAGTTACAGCGTTCTGTTAAAACAGCCGCGTTGCTCAACTCAAGGACAAACATCACATCTTTAAAACCACCACCGACCTTACGCCAGTAAATTTTAAAAGAGTTTGGACGCTGTTGACAAGTTAGTATTCTTACATGGCTTCTGGAGAAACCACAGTATGAAAAATGTGATTGGTCCCAAAAAAAGGCAAACGCATGTTATGTGTATCATCAGGAGTGCGCCACCAACTGGGCTGGACATTGTTGTGTACATACATACATACATTTAAAAAACCTAAACTCTTCCTTTAAATCAAGCACAGCAATCTCATTGTGTTGACATGTTGGTGGAAAAACATGTCCTTTCACAGGAACGTGGACACAGGACATGTATCAACTGTTTGTTTGCATGGAAAACACCATCATTTTGTTGTAACCAAACAATTGCATACAAGTATTTCAATACGAAATAGTTCGGTGATCTAAAATCTAGATGTAAAACAACACAATTAGCAAATCACAAAGTCCACCAATTTTTGTTGCAAAATAGCAACATACAAATGATATACTGTATATGTCTAATGAAGTATGATGTACAGTTTTATAATACATATATACATATACATACATGTGTATATATATGTACACATACACACACATATATATACATACATATACTATATATATTTTCACAGTTTAAGAGAACATACCAAATATTGAGCATATGTACTGAAACACATGCAGACTATACTGTACTGTGAACTAATTTAATACATTCATAGACACTCCCCTTGTCTTTTTTTTTTTTTAAATGTGCCCTAAACACATGTTAACAAGATGGCTGAAGTCCCAGCTCTCTCAGATTCACCAAATCAGCTCTTCACATCTTCTCTGTTTAGATTCCCACATAATGAATGTGGTTCCAACAACTAATACGCTCTCCCCTGAGGAATGAGCCCACAATAGGGGCCCAGTTCCAACACTGTGTAGTGATCTCTCTCTTTTCACAGTTGGATTTCTTCTTCTCAACTACCACATGAAAGCCATCCCTTACTACTGCCACAGTTTCTCTTATACAATTAAAAAAAACACAATACAAATGACTCCAGGCATGATTGTACCAATGGAACCAGGAGCTTGTTCTCACCCCTGTGCGTCCGCCATTCCCCTGTTTTCCACCTTGATTTCACACTCTTTGACCATAGAGCTCAGAATCACCTGTTGGAGAAACATGACAGAAATATAAATATACCTTGCATTTGTGTGTGGATTCATTAATAAAATTTCCAGGGAGGAAAATAATTCCTGTCTCATAATGTCGCATGTAGACCGGACAGACAGTCAGCTGATCACGAGTCACCATGGGAAAATGCTCACATGAAATGGGTCGTGTGGAATTCAGAGACGCAAATAAATATGGAGAGGTGTGTGTGTGTGTGTATGAATGTGTCAGACTGTCTTTACCATTACAGAGTGAGAAAGAGACAGTCTGACCACTCTCAACTGTGCTGGTAATTTACATGTAAAAAAAAAGAAATACATAAAAATCAAGCCCCATAAGTGCACGCATGTCTGTGTGTGTGTGTCAGCTGACCTCGTGCTCAGGAGAGAGTTGCTCCATGTCAGTGCGGAGACATCTGAGGCCAGGGAGGAAGTGGTTGATCATCACCTCCTCAGAAATGACTGTACGGGACGTTAAGGGGCTACTTCACAAGAACCTCACAAGACCACAGAAAGATGAACTGATCATCTGCTACGCCATGCAGGTCAAAGGAGGTTAAATATAGATTCTTATTTTTAATAGATCTGGGAAATAAGGATGGAAAACTAACTATTTTGATAGTCGATTAATTGGTTTGAGGCTTTTTCTTTTCATTATTATGACAAGTGTTTCTGATTTTTCAGCTTCTTAAATGTGAATATTTTCTGGTTTCCTTGCTCCATATAACAAATAAATCATTAAAACAAAATCATTTTGGTTTGTGTACAGAACAAGATAATTGAGAACATCATAATTTCCAGGTCTGAAAAACATTTTTCAACATTTCCTGACATTTTACAGACCAAATGATTGGATAATCGACAATGAAAATAATAGTTAGTTGCAGCCCTAATGAAAATATTCCACTATCCATCTTCTACCGCTTTCAGGTCATGGGGGGGCGCTGGTGCCAATCTCAGCTGACATGGGGTGAAAGGTCCACTCTCACACTCACACCTACAGTCAATTTCCAGTGTCCAATTTGACAATTTGACACAGTTTTTGGACTGTGGGAGGAAACCGGAGAACCCAGAGGAAACACACACACACACACGGGGAGAACAAGCAAACTCCATGCAGAAAGGTCCTTGTTCTGACCAGGTTGCGAACCCGGGTCTTCTTGCCGCAGTAACGGAAAATAATGAGTCACAAAATGTTGAGATATTTGATGGTGTGCTATTATAGGAACTATAATCATCATATGGAAATAGTCTTGACAGTGATTTTCGATCAACAATTCATGAAGTATTTAAGCCTTCGATCATTTGTTGGCAGTCATTTGACACTCATTTCTTCTTTTCTCTTCTTTAACGAGTGAAAGAAAACTGTATATTGTTTATGCTTTTAACATTGTATTTTTAAGATCAGTATTTTTCTTAAAATAGACTATTTTGGTGAAAAACTACAATATCCCCAAGATATTCCAATATACCATATCGTTATCCCTGTATCGTGATCGCCAGATTCTTCCCAGTACACAGGATTTGAACTGAATTGAGTGGAAGACAAATTAAGCAAATTTCACTTTTGAATTTTCTAGATTTGCTTGTTTCATTTAATTAAATGTTGAGACTTACAGTATAAACTAAAAAGCAGCTGTTTTCATGGGCAAGCAGTAACAAGTTTGGACATTGCTTCTGGAAGCTAGGTGGAGTTTACTTGAGAGAAAATCCAAAAAAAATATTAAAAGAAAATTATCTGTCAGTAAACATTTTTCCTTTGACGTCTAAATTTCTCTAAAGTTAAAGATGACAATCTTTAATTTAAAAGCACAGTGCTCCCTTGTCTTTCACGCTACTGCATGAGCTCAGTATCCGATCACAGCCAGCGGAGCTCTAAGGGAACGGGCACCCAGCTTGAATCTATATTTTTAGAGATGGGAATGTACAATTTCAGAGCTTGTCACACTGATTACAAGAAAAAAAAAGACATGCAGAGGGAGGAACAACTTCTGAGGTTACGGCTTTACCTACTGGACACGACTGCACTGTGAAATAACAGCCTGACAAAAACCCACAGGAATGAACCCCAGACCAGCTGTCTTCTGAGCATGTGTGTGTTGGAAGTGGGTGGGGTTGACAGCAGAGACAAGTGGAGAGAGAGGTGGGGGGGGATGTGTGAGAAAAAGAGAAATAGTTAAAGTGGAAAGAATCACAGAGTGACAGAGCCAGGGGCAGGGTAGTGTAAACGTGAGTCCTTTCTCGTGAACATGTTACTAATGAGTGAAGCTGATGTTAAGTCCTTTTCTCCTCTCACGCTCGTTCTCCCTCTCTCATCCTTTCCTTTTGCTAAAGCAACACTATAATTACCTCTACCCCGAAAAGGAGGGAGCTTATTTTCCCTTTCTCCTTCTGCCAAATGACAGGCAAACTCTGCCAACGCGCGCATGCACACACACACCAAACCACACACTCAAACACCGGGGGCCATGCTGATGTGCACCATCACTCAGTTACACAGGCACGCTCCAAAAAAGCGTACGACCAGAGCCGCTTACGTTTGAGCAGTTACTCTAACAACCTTTCAATTGACTCACTGTTACGACAGTTAATGCGGAGCCTCGGCCAACGATAACACGGACTTCTGGTAAATTCTAAATTCATACAGTCCCTTAGCTATTAAAGTGTGAGTGAGCGGACCTGTCACAAGACTCTCTTTCTGTGTCAAGTCAACTATATAAAAGAGCAATAATTATAGTCACTCAGATAAAAAAGTGGATCCATTATGACCAATATATACGTATCATGCTCATTCACACTCCCCGTTAGTCACGACCTGTGGAAGGATACAGCAGCAGGAGAGTGCACTGTAGGCCTCAAACAGCTGTGTGGCAATGTCGATTCTCTTGGTCTCCACTTGCTGGCTGTTGTTGGCTAGTGCCAGTTTGTGAAGATGTGGCAGAACAACTAGAGGGAAAAGGGAAAAGACAAAAGCGACCACATGAGAGGCTTGGAAAAACCAAACGTGTAAACGTAGTGCATGATCTTTCACATACAGTCGTCTCTAAAGCGTGGCTCAGCATTAGGCCCGACTCTTCCAAACGTCCTGATGATTTCCATGTGTAAGGAGTGCTGATCCTGGTACTGCGGGTCCTCGAGGAACGATGCCAGCTGCATCTTTACACGCTCCAACAGCTGCACACACAGACAGACATTTTAATACATGTGAAGTGACTGAGTTAATATGTCTTGATTTCTTTGTTTGACATTTCATGTTTCCTACCTCTTTTTGCGTGACCGTCTCCATGATGGTACCAAAGGCAGGAATAGTGGATATCCTCACTGAGCTAAAATCAGCAGTAGAGCGAGATGTTTGTTTCAACACTCACAGTCAGATGTAACCTGTCTTTCAGGTTTCTAATCATAATTGGTCAAATACTGTCTGCAAAGATTTACTCTTCAATGTTTGAATCGCCAGATTGCTGGGATTTAACCACGTTAAAACAAGTCAGACGGCCTGAGGTTATGTCACTGATCAGCTTTCCCTCCAGATTTATTTAAAGAGCGCTCCTACGTGACTTAAAAATATTCAAACAATGCATTTATGTGACACACTTTCCATTACAGTGTCACATCTAGCTCCCATTTAGCCGTCATACTAAAACCCACAAAGAAGTAGGACGTGCTCATGACGTGATTATGATATGGACTATCCACAGTGATGACTGAAGTGGTGACTAATGTTGTACCGCCATCTAGTATTAAAAGACTTCAGGCTGTAATCTAAATGCACGACATATCAGCGTTATCAAAATTGTACTGACAGCTGCAAATTGAAACACTATATTTCAAAGTGCTTTGCTGATAAGTTTACATTTTTGACAGGGCACTTGGTAACTGTTATTAGCAACGATCTGTTTACATTTGTTATTGATTATTCTTAAGTCATATACATAAATGTATAAAAATCATATAAAATAGCGAAACGTTTTTTTTCCTTCTTAAAAATACAAAAATGTTCTACTGCACAATAAATAATAATAATAATAATAATAATAATAACAAAAACAATCAATGGTTAAAATGACTTGCAATAAGCAGGTTTAATGAGGGTGATGGTTCATAATCATTCCACTGTCAGTAGGAGCAGTAAAAGATTAAAGAGAAATCATCTTCCCTATGATGAACTGGCGACCTGTCCAGGGTTTACCCTGCCTATTGCCCTATCTTAGCTGGGATTGGCTCCAGCGGCCCCCACAACCCTTATGTGGAGGATTAAGCGGTAGACAATGAATGAAAAAATAAATAAGTCATCTTGAGAGTACTGGAGTAAAAACTAATTTCTCATTATGCATTATATATTTTTTCTTTCATTGACACATCAAAATGTCATTAAAATGCCATAAATCTAACAGTCCAGCTAATGTGTCCATCAACATGTGTAATTGAAGGCATAAAATGATGAGATGAAAAGGGCTGCATTCCAACAGTGTAACCACTGACGTCATAACTGTGTCAAATTTTAATCCACGGTCCCATTTTATTGCAACAAAACGTGTTTCCCAGAAGATTAAACAAGGGCAGAGGAACAATTTATCAGCCACTCACTGGGGCTACAGAGCGGTGTGTACTGATGACAAGATACAGGAAGAGAAACAAATGTCTCCAGGCTTTTACTTCCTCTTCCAGTGGATTACACGTTAGTTACAGAAGCTGCCACATGAGTTAAATTCAGCCTGAAGGCTTTTAGTGGCACATGGTCACAAGGGTTTTTTATTTTTTTGCACCCATTTAAGCTCAGCAAGACCAATTCTTGTTTCCCTGTGCTTCACACTGTAAGATTGCAGCCCTCAGAAGGACAATGTCAAGAGAGGTTTTCTTGTGTGGATTGACTCACAATTCGGGGCCACTGCACAGAGTTATAAGGGCTGGAGCCGCCCGGCGATCTACTAATGCTTCACTCATGCCTCGGAGAACCAACTGCAAACCCACCACACAGCAGGATGAGAGAGAGGGAGAGAGGCAGGGTGGAAGGAAACAGAGAGAGGAAGAGGAGGAAATACAGAGGGAGGTAGGAGAGAAAAAGAGAGAGAGAGAGAGAGGTAAAAGATGGAGGTACAGGAAGAAAGGGAGGACAGAGAAGAGATGGAGAGACAAACAGAGTGATAGGAGAATATAACCCACCCCTAGCTGATGGGTCGGTCAGGAGGAGGGGCCCTGCCTCAAAGGAGTGGGGTCGGGAGGAAGAGGAGGAGGATGTGGATGGGTTACAGAGGAGCATGCTGGAATTGTGCTGTTGCTGCATGCTGGCAACATGATGAGGCAACAAGAGCGGGCATGGATTAGTGTTGCGGAATGATGCGGACATGCAGTGTTAGTGTTAACAGTGGTTGTGCT